>NW_020664439.1:12762101-12789427 GCF_002925995.2 Terrapene triunguis
CCCGCTCTAAGGTAAGCCAGGGAGTATTTTTCCCGGACATGTTCGGCTTTTTGAAAATTCCCCCCGGACGGGGGTTTGATTACCAAAAAGTCGGACATGTCCGGGAAAAACAGGACGTATGGTAACCCTAAGCTACGTGCACATTTACAGTTCACTCAGTGCTGTAAAATACATCCTAGAGAGCAAATGCTAAAGCAGGTTGAAAAATGAAAACAAAAATAACTCAAAAATGTGTGAAAAATTTCAACAGTGCTATGATTTCTCAGGGTTTGAAATTGAACCATTTTTTTTTTTAATTGAAAGAATTAAAGTTTTCATTGTTTACTGAAAACTCGTTTTCAATCACTTTACCAAAAAAGCTGGGTTTTGGTAAATGAAAAATGTACACCTTTTCAGGAACAGGTTTGATATTGTTCTTAATAAAAACTTAGATAAACCTCACAACAAATCTTAGGAAAAAACACATTTTGTAAAGGCCAAGAGGATTTTTTTAAATTTTCTGTTTGGGAAGGCACAGCTTTCTCTATCCAGACCTCCATACAGTTTTGGAACCCCGATATGGCCCTCAGGCCAAAAAGTTTGCCCCCCCGATCTAGAACCACTGTCACTAGAAAAAATATGTAAAGTTCCTGCTGACACCTGCAAGCAAGAAAAGAAAGGTAATTCTACACTAAGATCCTTTGTTGTCCATTTCAAAGTATGTTGAAAAGTTTTGGGCCCAATGAATCAAAGCCTGAAATGGTTGGTACAAAAAAGAAAATCAGGTGAAAAGTTAGGCCTGGTAAAAACACTGAAGAATTAAGGTGGTTCATTTGGGGTTATATTTCTGGAAATGTTCTTGGAAAAAGAAGAGCAAATTAAAGTATACTGGATCAGAAGATGCAACCTTGTGCGTTATGGAGGGTGGGGGGGGGGCTGCTTCTGGAAAACAGGTGCTGTATCATAGGTTGATTTAGCAAGAGGAGAATGACACCAAACATTCTTCTGCTCTGTCTACAAGGATATTTAACAAAAAAGAGGAATCTGAGGAACTCATTAGGATAAAGTGTGGCCCCTTCAGAGCCCTGACTTCTACCCCACTAAGAAAAGAAGGGGTAAAGACAAGTCTTAAACAACCACTAAAGGTAGTCTGCGGTATGAAGCATTGTATACCATCTGTCAGTCATGGAAACCCACTCTAAGGAGTCTCACAATACATGTATGGCCTTTCTGATGTCATTCCCAAAGGGGCAGAGTCAGATCAGCTGGCAGGAAGGCAGTATCCAGCTGCTATGTAGCTTACCTTCTGGATTCCAGCTGTGCTCCTTGACCATGAAACCAGATCAGTCCACAGAGCTTCAGGTGGTTTTCTGCACTGTGGGGCTAGGATGTGGCCCATAACTGCCACATGGTGAATGATTTGAATGGGTAGGTTTGGTAAGTACCATGTTGTTAACTAATCAATGTATCCATTTTAGGGGTTTCTACAGGGCTCACCACCCTAATATCCAATGATGCTTAAAAGATAAAATCAACTATGTAGTAGTAACCATAAGAAAAATATAAAATATTTTGTAAAGTGCGAATATACCCTCATTTCTTAAACTCTACAGACAGACAGCTGTTCTAAACTAATGGATGTTATTTATAATGCAAGATTGGTTGAAAATATAACAGATCATATAACAGCAAATGAACTAATACATTTTCATCAACTTTTGAAATGAGTCATTTATCTTCTGGGCTATATACCGAATCATGACACCAAACGATAGGTTCTCTCTCTTTTACTGTCAAACTAAATCTCAGTCAAGCCCCAAATTACTGGGAATCCAAGTGAGGAGTGTGTTTTACTCCTGAATGAAAATGTAAGGGAGGCTGGCTTGCTGGCTTTGCCCTAAAGGGTTTTAATCTTTTGGAGGCATGGCTTAAATGAAAACGTATGGCAGTGTCATCTTAAAACAGTAAAGCACAGACCCGTAAACAATACCATTTACTCACAGTGTTACCAGTAAACTGAGAGTGTTCTGCTTGTTATGACTTTATTTACCCACTTTACCTCTCCACATAAAACATTAACATTCTCTAGGCATCTTTAGCCCTCTGGCTATGCATTAAATGTATGCATTTCTTTTTATTGCCCTCTTCTAAGTACAATCAACCTTCCCTCACACCACACAATTAAAACCCAGGCCTGTGTTAACCTTTAGTAAACTATATCTAACCTACGGGTGCATGCTGGCCTGACTAATAGATGGAACCTATTGGGGCATGGGAGGCAGTGCCTTGGAATGCAGGGCTGTCTCGATTCTACAAGGGAGATTCTTGCCTGGAAAGAGTTCCTCCCACCCATCCTTTCCATAGGCGTGCACTCTTCATGTTATATTCACACTGTGCCCTATGTTCCCACCATCTGTTTTTGACCCCTTCCCCCAGGGACCTGAGTATTATGCCCACCTTATTCTCTCTGACCTCTCAGGACAAACAAACCGAGTACCAATCCATCTTTTCAGTCCCAGCTAGCCTAGCAGCTGTTGTGGAATGTGGGCCAGACTGGGCTTGCTGATAGTCTAACGTATCTGTGTTAAAATCCAAGGATGTATTTATATGCGAGACTTCTGATTGATTTTTCAAAAACAAAGACATCCATGTTTATATCGATAGTGAAAGAATATCATCTACCAAACACATGCTGAGCAACCTTACAACAACAAACTGGTTTGTGCTTATTTTGAGGCGGGAAAATGAACTTAATGAAACAGATTTAAATTCCCATTTCAAGCATCCAAGGGCTTATACAGCTAGGTAAGACTCAATGACTTTTAAAGAGCTGAAAAATACCGTTAAGTGTATGATCCTTGACCAATGTTTAACAGCAAGGTGATACTTATCAAATTAATATTTCTATAAGTAAAATATTGTTCCAACCATTTGTGTAGCTGGTACATGACCAGATCTAGCAGATATTTGTACATACATACCAGGGATGTACTAAAGTGCTCCTTACGGTCTGTAAAATAATCTAGGTATTTTAATGCAGGGACAGATTTTCCAAAGAGCTCAGAGCCAGACTGTGGGGGACTCAGTCCGTATGAAAATCTGGCCTGCCATAATATTCATTACTGTGTTGTGTAAGCACCACCATATATTACCACTGGTCAAGCTGCTCACCCATCCTTCTCACAAGTGGCTTAGAAGTACATTATTTGGCCTTTGTTGATTCTTAAATGGTTAAATTATGTTAGGCTTGGTGTCACTTCTTTCCCCTACTGTATCACATTCCATTTTTAAATATTTTCTTGCTTTATTTTTTCTTACCATAAGAGTATTTACAATTAATCATTTCAAGAGAGATTTTTTTTACGATGACGTAATGTCTTTGTATGTACTTATCACTGTAAATTTTACTCCTTCTTTTAGGGTAATTTCTGCCAACCTTACTCTCACTAAGTAGTACCATTTCTTTGCAAGTAACCTCATTGAACCTGATGGAACTACTCATGGAGTAAGATGCTCCACCCCATGAGTAGCAGTGGCAGAAACTGGCCATGAATATCCCTAATTTAAAAACAGAGATTACATTTGTTTATTCATCTAGTAGCTAGAGAGGTGTATGAGCATGTGTGACAGGATCTAGAGACCAAAGTACTTTATGGTGATAGTTTTCATTTGTGTATACTTATTTCTAAAATGATAACAAGTAAACCACCTACTTGATCCTTCTTCTGCCAGTGACAGCAGATGTGAAGCCCATTCTCTTGTTAATTTATTTCTTTTTCACCTCCTCTAGTTTCAGCAGAAACCGATGTCACCTGTGATCTATCTCTGCTATAAGCTCTTGTGGCAGCCTGTTTTGCATTATCCTTACATATAAGATGAATCAATCATGAATGATAGCGGTGTTGCTGTCTCTGCATTTCACAATGTCCAATTCAATATCAAGAACATTAGCTTTTTTTTTTTTTAAATCTATACACTTAAGAGTGGCAAAGTAATTTCAAGATGTTTAGCTAACTCTACCTTTGATTGCTGTGTAAGCATTTGGGGCAAGATCCTGCTCTCATAGAAGTCATGGCCATATGTCTTGGATGGTTTAGACACAGCAAATCCTGCACCTTGGCAGGGGATTAGACTAGATGACCCTTGTGGTCCCTTCTAACCTTATGATTCTAAGTCAATGTCAAAGCTCCTGTTGACTAAAGTGGAAGCAGGATTGGGTCCTTTGTTATTTAGCAAGAAACAAGAATTCAGCTCTAAGGCATATCTACGGACTACAGTGATTACACAAACTATTTGAGCAAGGCTTTGCAATGAAATAACTGAGACCCAGATTAAAAGAACAAGAGTACTTGTGGCACCTAGAGACTAACAAATTTATTTGAGCATAAGCTTTCGCAGGCTACGGCCCACTTCATCGGATGCATAGACTGGAACATACAGCAAGAAGATATTTATACATACAGAGAACATGAAAAGGTGGAAGTAGCCATACCAACTGTAAGAGGCCAATCAATTGAGATGAGCTATCATCAGCAGGAGGAAAAAAAAAAAAAAAAAAAAAGACCCAGATTGGTATAGAAAGCAAGAACACCTCACAGACTACTAGCAAGCCAACACCTTGACAGTTATGCATTTAGTCTGAGATTATGTAAAGTAGCTTTAATTAATGATCTCAGTATAAATGAGACCAAATACCCTGTAATTTTCAATTTTATCTGCAACTCTGCAAGTGCTGCTTCATACAGAGCAGGTGGAAGAAAAGCTATTTCAAGCCTTACTGTGTTTGTGGGGGGAAAGTGTATCTGAAATAAAATGCTAGATTCTGTATGGTGCAGAACAATAATAAATCAGATTCCATACTCAGTGCAGCTCTGTGGGCCTGATTCTGATAATACCTATATCTGTTCTATAGTCATGCAATAGAACAGGATGAGGATGGACTCTCCCAGGCTCATGAGTAGAGCCCTGTGCAGATACAAAATTTGTATCCGCATTTGATCCACAAACATGGTCTGCAGATATCTGCATCCACTGATGTGGATATCCACAGGTTTGCAGAGCTCTCCTCATGAGTTCTCCTTCCTAGCCTCAAAAGAAAAGATCATCTCATTCTGATCACCTCCCAGGCTGAGAAGAACAGCCTCTTCCCCATTCAAGTTCAGGGTTGCCTCCTCCTCCTACTGGGTATATAATGTACTTTTCTAATTATCTCCAGCTGACTCCTAGAACCTTAACCCTTTCCAGCATGATCCATAAATCCTGCAATAAGGAAAGAGGAGAGAGGGATTTTGCACTCTTCTCATGTGGCTCCATGCCCTCTGTCCAGAGGTCTCAAGACCTAGATGGGAACATATCCTGTTACAGATGGATTTTCCAATCAGTATTCACACAATTGTGAGCTTAATTTCAGCATGCAGTTATCTTACTGCACATTCTAACCCAGTGTGTGAGCACCAAAAATCAGGCCCTGAGTGTTTTCCGTAAGGTCATTGCTATTGTAAAGTGGGATCAGAATAATAAAGCTCCAAAGATTCCCATAACAAGTCAAGAGGATAAACAGTGGAACTTGTCCTGCCCTAAGAAAAATGAAAGAACAATGATTAATATATTGTAATGGACCCTTTCATCCTTATCTCTTCCAAACTGTGGAATGTTATTTCTGGCATAGATATTCTTGGTTAAGTATGAAGAATCATTGATTGGGTAAAGTGCTTGATTTAGCCCATTTTTATTCTATTATAGAATGACAGAGAGAGGTTTTAGACAAGAATAAAATCAATATGGGGAAAAAGTAGAACTTGGCAGAGTGGCTATAACTCGGAATGAAAATGATATATTGGTGGGGTTGAATTTTGAGGTGAGAATTAATAAAAAAAAAGGAAGACAGATTACAAGGAGCTTATAAAGCTTTTGGGATTCACAGCCTGCAATCTTCATAATTAAATCATTATAAATAATAATATCTTAGATTTAAAAAGCACCCTTCAACCGGAAGAATCCCTGGGTGCTTTACATACACTAACTGAGAGAATTAGATATAGCCCCACAGATATGCTTTGTGACATGAGTTAAACCTGAGTATGTGGGTCCTTGTGTGGAGGTGCAAAAATGGGGAGTGCCATCTCTGCTGTGTGCTCCCCTCTACAAGGGCTCAGGCTCCTTGAGACATAGGGGTGGGGAGGCTGGCAGGTCTCCATTAGATGCTATGGAGAGTCATGGGCTTGGGGAATCCCGATAGCAGAGCTGCTACAGAAGAGGTGGGGAAGAGGAAATGACAACGCGTTAGGAGCTTGCCTTTATCCAGACAAAACTAATAGAGTTTGTTAGATGCCATAAATTGTAAGGAAAGGTACATAGCAGATGCATCTGACCAGCTCAGGCCAGACTCCTGGCCACAAACCTAGGATGAAAATGATCCCTCCTACTTCTATAGCTATTTATTTATGTTTAATTAACATAAATAAATCCCTCCATACTGGTACTACAGTATCCAAAAGCTCCAGTCACGATCAGGGCCCCATTGTGCTATTCTCTGTACATACCCAGAGGTAGATGTGTTCCCTGCCCCACACAGCTTACCATCTAATTTGTAATTAAATGATCCTAACAAACAGTAGTATCAGAGTGGGAAAGGAGAGTGAGAGAAGCAACACCATCACAGGCAATTGCATAGGCTACTGCATGGGTCTTCAGTCATTGGAAAGTTTTTGTTAAATAAACAATGTTGGCTACCCTGACTGCCGATCAACCTAGACATGGTGAGTTGATGGATTTTTCTTAGGCATCACAGTCTGCGTGTTTCTTGAGGAGTGATTTGGAGGAGGAGAGGGCAGTGGCCTTATGGATCAGCAAAAACAGGGCATTCCATATGGAAGGAGCAGAGTGCCAGAAAGCAGCTTAACAGCATGCCCCTTCCACTGTGGTTCAAGGGGAAGATTAGAAAAGTTAAATACAACATTTAGCTCCTGGTTTCCTGGAGAGCAATTTGCCTACATGGGAAAAAGGAATATTTGTTTCTCATGTTTCTGTTGATGAAAGTTATCACAGAGTTATACTGTGCAAATACATGCTGTGGTTGGGATGGAGCACATTGGTACCCATGGTGTGCTGGGTGGGGGTCACATTGCCTCCTTCTATCTAGTTTGCACCCACTGTGGTGGGAAGCAGAATCACACCAGCCACATGCTCCAGAGCACAGGGAATATGATTCTCAACAGCCCTTGTTCTGCTGCATAGATAGGGGGAGGTTTCTTGCACTCACCCTCCCCTCTTGTTTGTGCAGCCAAGCAAGGGCCATCACAATTTGGCCAGGAACTTTGCCAAATGTCAAGTTCATCAGAAAGAGCCAACAATGACTTATTCTTCCTGTGATCAAAACTTCCAGAGGGAGATGGATAAGAAAAGCTGAGTGTTATTGTTAACTATAGCAGATTAATCTCCTGTTTATTCCAGGATAACTGATAGCCTGAGTCAAGTTAGAGATAGAAAACTCATTTTTCTATCTTTGCTTAATATTGCATTAAGTTTCTTCTTCATCAAAACAAGACTGCAGCTCAAAGGGGAACAAAGCCTAAATTTTAACTAAGAGAAGGAGAAATATAACAAGTAGTAATATTACAGGAAAGGGTGGGGAACCCAAATTTCCCATGCAAGTTGAAGAGGCAGGGAATGTTTTAGGTAAACACCCAGATATGCAGAAAATCCCTCCATACTAGTACTAGTGTTAAAATAGATTCATAGAGCCAGAGATTTTTAAGTCCAGAGGGATCATTATATCATCTAGTCTGTTTTCCTGTATAATACCTTACATAGAATTTTACATCTAGTCACTCCTGCATGAGCCCAATAACTTGCGTTTGACTAAAGCATATCTTCCAGAAGAGCATCCAATTTTGTTACTGGTTGTTAACTAAAGCAGATATAGGTGAGGTTTCTGACACCTGCTCTGGCTTCTGTATCTTTCTCCTGTAATGAACAGAGACCATAAACAGCCTTCTAGAAGATGGAGAATTCCCCAGGGGCAGGTACTGATTTGGATAGTCATGGGTAGACCTACACTGGCCACTCTGTAAGTCCAATTTAAGATATATGCTTTTAGCTCATGCTGCTTTGGTCTTTCTGGCTTGCACTGCAGGCCTAAGGCTGCAATAACTTAGGCAACCCTGGAGGCTGCTCTAAGTTATGTCAGAAGCTGAAATGGTCCATATTCAGCAGGACACAAAGGTGGCTTTGCTCCTTCCTTCTGGGCTGCACGTCGTGTGCTGCACCTCAAAGAGGTGAGCATGCCCCACTTCAGTTGCACTCACTCTTCCATCCGAAACCTTCACTGACTGAAAGACATTGTTTTCATCACTAAAAATCAGTCTACATTGTGTCCTGTAGGCACTGCCTTGCACTGTGGGAGGGATAGAAATGCAGTAGCTCAGCTGGAGCCTGTATCTCAAGGTAGGTCTACACTGCAATTAGACACCTGTTGCTGGGCCATGCCAGCTGATTCACGCTAACGGGCTCGGAATAAGGTGCGGTTTAATTGCAGGGTAGACATTCACTCTTCTGCCTTGCAAGGTCCTGGAGCCCAAGGTCCACCCCAAGCCTGAAATTCTACACCACAAACAGCCCATTAGCTCGAGCCCTGAGAGCCCAAGTCAGCACTGTAGACATACCCTCAAATCCTTCTCACTCTCCCCTGTTAGCAGTCCCTGGTGCAACCACGCTGCTCCACAAACAGTTTACAGCGAGATGCCACAGCTCAACCATCTAGCCAAATGAGTCACCTTCTCCCTTTCCCTATCAGCCTTATTTGGGTTGGTCTCCCCAGGAGGAGGGACTGCAAATGCCCCTCCCCCCGACCTTATTTATTTATTTTTTTTAAATCAGGGCAGGCAGGTGCCCTTCCCACTGTGCATCCATACAAAGGCCAAGGATGATCCACCTCTTTGTGACAGAGACAAAAGGGGCAAGTCTAGCTCCCATTGAAGTCAATGAGCAGGATCAAGCCACTAATCTGGGTAAACAAAATGCAAAAAAATGACATTGATTGTGGATTGGCTTTAACAATGAATAATTACTCTGATGTGCACATAAACATGATAAAAATCAAGGCAATAAATTCAAAACAAAATAAAAGAGAAAATTCAAAGGGATATTTTACAACTAGGCTCCATTACCATCTATCCTAAGCAGATTAAATAGTAATTGCTGTGTCAAGAAAAAAAATATATAGTGGGCTTTGTAGAATGAAAGATCACTGTAGGCTCCCATTTTATTACATGGCCTGGTACTGGCAGGATAGCAGTGATGGGATTTTTCCACCACTGCACATTCAATTATTTTTTCAGTATCAAAAACTTTTTCCTGGAAATATTCTTCTGAATGATGATATCAGGCTTTTTCTACACATTTTCTGAAGTTAGCTTTAGTCTTTCCATGTTTTTTTCATTTTCATTTTGAAATATAAATATCTTGAAATAAGGATTGATTCTCTGCAAACTTTTGACCTCTATATTCTCTCAGGTTTTAATGTCTGAGTGTATGTAGTTTTCTAATATGCTTTAACATACAATACTCTCTATTATCCATGAACATTGGGCTCCGGTATAGAGTAATATAGAGTAAGTTGCTCACATTGTTAGAAATTATATTGCCCATATGTTTATTTTGCCTAGGATTTCCAGAGGCCTAAAGGAGCTAGGCACCCAAATCCCACTGGAATTCAATGGAAGGTGAGCAATTAAATTCTTTAGGCACCTTTGGCAATCACTGCCTTAATACTTTACTTGACTGATATACTGAATACAAGACTGATGAAGGACAACAGCTGAGTTTAGTGACCAGCACTTGATACATTTTCTATAAGAAAAAGATGTTGGAGGCAGTTATTATAGCATTACATTTTATGGAAAATAATAAAAAGAATTTCTATAATCTACAATTAAACCGTATACCATGTGAAAAGGACTGACTTATTTCTTTTCTTGATCTTTGTTGCTGCAAGAGAAAAAAAATCTCAAAATCTCACAACCTTCTAAGGGTATGTCTACACTACCTGCCGGATCGGGGGGCAGTGATCGATCCAGTGGGGTCGATTTATCGCGTCTAGTCTAGACACGATAAATCAATCCCCGAGCACTCTCCCGTCGACTCCTGTACTCCACTGCCGCGAGAGGCGCAGGCAGAGTTGACGGGGGAGCGGCAGCAGTTGACTCACCGCAGTGAAGACACCGCGGTGAGTAGGTCTAAGTACGTTGACTTCAGCTACGTTATTCACGTAGCTGAAGTTGCGTAACTTAGATCGATTTCCCTCCCAGTGTAGACCAGGCCTAAGACACCTATCTTGAGAACTACCTACTCCAAATAAATGCCTGCTGCTAAGTAGTAGTGAGATGGCTCACATGAGTAAAGTAAACACAGTATGGAAGTGATGGAATAAACCCTCTGTCACAGAGTGGCAGACACTAGAACCCTGCATAAGGAAGCAAGGATCATCTTTTGAGTCACTCTGACACTAGGTGTGCTTGACCCCGCATGAAGATACAGTGCAAATACTAGAAAAAAGAACAGGAGTATTTGTGGCACCTTAGAGACTAACAAATTTATTAGAGCATAAGCTTTCGTGGGCTACAACCCACTTCTTCGGATGCAAATACTGTAAGGTCCTGAGGAAAAACCTTAGGAAGAGCCAAGCTTGTGGAGAGAAGTTAAACTTGTATTTATGTTTGGTCCTTATTATTTGAATTACCAGTAAAGTCAAACCTCAAGAACTATAATGGCCTAGATCTTCAGCTGACATAGATCAATGTAGCTCCATTGACTTCAGTGGATCTTTGCTGTTTTACAGTAGCTCAGGATCTGACCCAGTGTATGTATATTCTGTTCAGAGCAAGATGGAAACTGTGCGCGCTTAAAACTGTCCTCTTCCACATACCTTTATAAAAAGCATGAATTATAACAAATGTAGCGATATGCTTTGTACTTGTCCACTAGGGGTTATTTTGCAGGGACTGAAAAGGAGCAGCAGAGGTCAGGCTAAAGATTCAAGTTTATCGAGGTATTACAAAGAGCAATCTAAAAATCTAGTAAAGAAAAATGCATTGCTGCAAATCAATTTTGAGATAGCTATTTCATGAACAAAATGTCATGGGTAAACATTAAAGAAGAGAGAGCACTGAAAGCAATATACCTGATGGTGGGACTGTTTGTACATAAAGGGTGGTTAAATATATAGCAAACTGCCACCATCAAGAATAAGGGAGCTCAGGAGGTTTTTGGGGGGGCAGGTGGGGGGGGCTGGAAGGGGGAGTGAAGAATAGAATAAGAGGCAAAAGATGGTTAGGATGATTGTGTAGCACAGATGAAGTGTATTTCCTTGGGTCATGCTGAACATTCTTGGTTGCTAATATGCTCTTCCCTAAGACATTTATGTGTTCTTTTATTTTTGTGTGCTTGTAACTACAGTTAGATATCTATTTTATTGTTTACATATTAAAGTGCAGTGGAATACAGTCACAGGCTCCTAGGCACTATGGTAATACAAACAACAGCAAACTATTTTCATATATTTATATTTATTTGTTTGTTTATTTTATGGAATCATTTCTGTCAACAGAAGTAGAGATGGATCCAAACAGTTAACCCAGATCCAAACTTCCTCAAACTTTGGGAAAACTCTGGATACAAAATTCACAGCCTAAATCCATTCCTAAATCTTAGATTTTGTAACCCTTTACCCATCCCTCCCCAGCTGAGTCTACATTTCTTAACATTTCTTTTTAAACACTGAAGTGCAATGATCACTACTTAAAATGTTGCATGTTAGAAGTTACATATAAGCGCAGTTATTAAGAGGGTACAGTTTGTCCATAATAAATTGTCAGTTTATAGTAAGTTGCAGCACTAAACCAAGCAGTAGACTCAAAACAAAACAAAAAGGGAAAAATTCAAATTCTCAGGGGCGAGGAGGTGAATTTCCCTCTGTACTAACCATGGAGATACCAGGGAACTACTTACAGGGGGCTTCATGCTGAGAGATGATAAGCACTTACAACTCTGTGGAACTTGCTGATGCCCAGCAAGTCTCAGGACCAAGTCTATTGTCTCTCACTAGTCTAGTTATTGACTCTAATTCAGCAAAGCACCTAACCACATGTATAGTTTTTTACCAGGTGGGTTCAATGAGACCATTCATCTGCTCTAAATTAAGCATGTGCTTAGGTGGTATGTTGAATTGAGGTTTGTGTGTCTGGGCAGAGATATTCCAAACTACCTGAAGGCCCAATATATATTCATTCTGAAAATCTCAGCCACTGACTTGACTGTTTAAAGTCCTTCCCTCCTTGTGGAGCTGCTACCTTTAGAAAAAAATATTTTAAAATTTCTCTCTCGGGTTGTTTAAATCCATTTCCTTAATGAGGCTGCTCTGACTGTTCTGGAGTCAATCACTGTAACACCTTTATACTTGATTAATTAATTACCCCAGTAAATGGTAATCAGGAAAGCATGCAACTCCCCCTTCCCTGTTTGAAAATTGCAGTTCAGTGCTGGATGACTGCAGAGCCAGGTTGAACAATGACACTTTGAAGTCTATAACTCTCTGTGTTCTGTTCAGGGAGAGGAGCAAAAAATAATAATGCCATTCCTAAAAGCTCTATTTTGTCTTAAAGGCACTTGAAAGCACATAGCACTGTGAGAAAAGAAAGTGTTATTGCTCTATCCTTGCCAGTAGCTGCCATTCAGTGTCCTGTTAAAATTAAGTTCCTGTTACAAAGGAGGTGTTTATGATAGGATTCACTGGCAATAGGGTGACCAGATGTCCCGCTTTTATAGGGACAGTCCCGAATTTTGGGTCTTTTTCTTACATAGACTCCTATTACCCCCCACCCCGTCCCGATTTTTCACACTTGCTGTCTGGTCACCCTAACTGGCAACCACAATAGTTTTATGTAATAGGTAACTATAACTTCATAAGCCTTTCCTACTAAAATTTAGCATAACTGAAAGTGATATGAACAATAGTAAATCTTGGGTTCCAGGAGTCTGCGGTATCTCAGTAAGAGGATCAGTAATATTTTTCCCCTCTGAAAAACAACTAAAGGCTGATCAGAGATGGGCTATAAAACACAAACCCATTGTATTTCCATCTTTAAGAAAAAACACTTTTAGGTTATATTAACCACTAGCTAAAGTAATAATGATTGCTAATGAAATTCAGAAGATACAGATTATTAAGTGCTCAGACAGATCTCTTATGAGAAATGTAAATGAATTATCTTGAGTTTGATGGCAGCAAAAGAAGAGACCCCAAGACACTAGAAGGCGGTGACGGGGCTGTCAAAGAGGAGTAGATCACAGAGTGACAGACAGCTGCAGATGAAAAAAGTAATTTTGGGGTTAGTGAATAACTCTGAGGAATGTTATGGGAATCAGAACCCATTTTAGAACAGTACTGCAAAGGTGCCTCTTGTTCCAGCTTGTGAAAACTGAGAAAGCTAGTCAGAAAATTTTATGTGGCATGGAGATCCACATCTAGTCCAGCGAGGATTTATTCCCTGTGTCTTATATAAAGTGAATCAGACAGTGATGTTAACACTTCATTCCCCCCCCCCCTTTTTTTTATTAGTGTAATGATACCTATGGTCTGGTTATCTGAGAAGACAGAGTCTGGCACCTCGGATCTAAAAGCATGATCCTCTGCTGCCTGAGCTAAAATACCAGGGCCCAGATCCTCAAGTTATTTAGGTTACCCAAAAATTTCAGTGGGAGTTAGGAACCCAACTAACTTTAAGAATCTGGGCCCAGGTCCATTACCCTGGAGACAGTAGAAGATTCATAGACCTCCTACATGGTCCAGCCACTGGGTGAGGAGGAAAAAGATGCACTGGATTTATATGGGTTACATTAACAATGGTGAACTATTGTCTGATGTTATAAAGATTAGTATTCTGGAGTGCCTGAGGATTTTGTTTTTTTTTTAATTTTAGGGCGTATTTTCCAAAACTGCTGGAAAAAGTGGTCTAGTTTGTAATGGTTCTGTGGCCAAGACTAATAAATATGTCTAGTAGTATCACAATGGGTGAGGTAATATCTTTTCTTGTACCAACCTCTGTTGATGAGAGATAAGCTTTTGAGCCACACAGAGCTCTTCTTCAGGTCTGGGAAAGGTACTCCCAGTCACAGCAAAATGCAAGGTGGAACAGACTGTTTAGCATAAGTAGTTAGCACATATTCCAAGGGACCATTCAAGGTAGAGTGGCCCATTAACACCTCTTCAGTCATAGGACAAAAAGAGGGGGTTAGACCCACAGTGCTACAACTACATTATTGCAGGATCATTTCATTCTTAGGGCACGTCTATGCTACAAAATTATGTCGACCTAAGTTACATCCGTATCGAGCAGCCACAGGAATGAAAGTTTTTATATGCCCACACTATGCTCCTTGTGTCAGCGGTGCAATTCCACAACAGGAGCATTTACACCAACTGTACTGTCAGTAAAAAGAACAGGAGTACTTGTGGCACCTTAGAGACTAACAAATTTATTAGAGCATAAGCTTTCGTGGGCTACAGCCCACTTCTTCGGATGTACTGTCAGTGTGGGGCACTGCGGGATGGCTTCTGAAAGCCAGTCATACAGTGTATACACTGACACTGTGTGACCTAACTACATCAACATTGGCTCTATGCCTCTCGTGGAGGTGGAGTTAAGGGCAGTTATGTCGGCGGGAGTAAAATTTTTATGTGGACACTTAAATAGGTCAATGTAAGCTGCCTTACATTGACCTAACTCTGTAGTGCAGCAGACCAGGCCTCAGACAAACTGTCCCAAGTATGACAATGGCAAACCCATAGATAGAAAAAGGTATCGGAATCAGTATAAATCCATGGTATAGCAAAAGTAGTTGAGATAGGGAACAGCCAAGCATTTCTATCCTAATAGGTCCTTTCTGGAAGGAGACAGGGTGCAAGGAGACACATGTATATGTGAAGCGAAGGGGGAGTTTAATTAACTAAACTTCAGGTTAGCATTAGTTAGGCAGGTGTCACGTTTTGACAGGGTCAGTTCAGCATTTCATCTTTCCAAGGAAAATAAATTGAGTACCATGCAGTTTATTGAATGTGGATCTTTTAGATGAGACCTTTAGACACCAGGAAGAATCCTTTAGGCTCTGCATAAAATTAAACATCTCATGGTACTTTTGATTAGAAATGAAATTTACATTAATATTCTGGGCCAATAATTTCTCCTCCTCCAAAAATGGTGTGTATTTACCTCTTTGCTCCACCCCAAAGGCCAGTGCTTTTGAGCTAGATGTACTGTTTATAGTTGTAAAATGCTTCACAAAGAGTAGGGATGAACAATTATATTGATATAAGATTTTATTACATATGTGCCTCAGTCCAAGCTTATCTTTGAGTCATAGAATTCCCTCTGAGCAGCTGTGACCATTAGGTGACCATTAAGTGGAGCTCATTAGTTCTGTACCAATGTTCAAAGAGCAAATGAAAAACCTTCAAATAGATGTAACCTTTCTTAAAAATTATTGCTCCCCATTCCATTTTTTAAAAATTCAGTATATCCCACACCAGTGGCAGTTGCATGCTTGTTACAAAGGTCATAAGCACTGTGTTTAGTGCCTTCTATTCAAATTCATAGGTCAGGACTTCTCAGCTAATGGTGTGATCTACTCTGCTGAACTTCCTGGAGCATTTTATAATGCTTTAATATAAGGTAATCAAATGGTATTGAATCCCTTGCAGTGATGATAGAGATCATTACATAGGGCTCTAAGCTGGAACTCTTTAATATTTTGTCCAGGCATCACTAGATTTGTATGATACTGGCATTTCATTTGTCTGTGAGGATGAGCTAGTATTGTCATATCCTCTATTTGTGTGAAAAGAACAGGAGTACTTGTGGCACCTTAGAGACTAGCAAATTTATTAGAGCATAAGCTTTCGTGGGCTACAGCCCACGTCTTCGGATGCATATAGAATGGAACTTATATTGAGGAGATATATATACATACATACAGAGAGCATGAACAGGTGGGAGTTGTCTTACCAACTCTGAGAGGCCAATTAAGTAAGAGAAAAAAAACTTTTGAAGTGATAATCAAGATAGCCCAGTACAGACAGTTTGATAAGAAGTGTGAGAATAGTGTATCTAGTACAATCAATTTAGGATTGAATAAGGACTGGGAATGGCTGAGCCATTACAAACATTGAATCTATCTCCCCTTGTAAGTATTCTCACACTTCTTATCAAACTGTCTGTACTGAGCTATCTTGATTATCACTTCAAAAGTTTTTTTTCTCTTACTTAATTGGCCTCTCAGAGTTGGTAAGACAACTCCCACCTGTTCATGCTCTCTGTATGTGTGTATATATATCTCCTCAATATATGTTCCATTCTATGCATCCGAAGAAGTGGGCTGTAGCCCACGAAAGCTTATGCTCTAATAAATTTGTTAGTCTCTAAGGTGCCACAAGTACTCCTGTTCTTTTTGCGGATACAGACTAACACGGCTGCTACTCTGAAATCTATTTGTGTGCTATCAGCTAACCATTAGTTTGTGCCCCATTTTGGCATGACAGTGCTTGCTCTACCTGAGTGGAAGAACAGAATACTTATTCTCCCCAGTATGCCTCCTAGTGGAGGAACAAGGTGAGATTTCACTCCTTATTAAAGACCAGGGATTCTAACAGAACAGAAGGAAGGGGTAGAGCAAAGGAAGGAGCATAAGTTCAGCCCTGTGAGGCTGGGCCAGTGCATCAGATGCACCCCTCAGGAGATGCACTATGCATGATTGGAAGAAGTATTATGTTGACTCAAGTACAGTGCCTCTAAGAGCTGCGGCTAAGGCATTGTGCCTCCACACTCCTCCCCCTACGGGTTGTGGTACAAAACTACTATCTAGCCCAGGGGTCAGCAACCTTTCAGAAGTGGGGTGCCGAGTCTTCATTTATTCACTCTGATTTAAGGTTTTGCATGCCAGTAATACATTTTAACATTTTTAGAAGGTCTCTTTCTATCAGTCTATAATATATAACTAAACTATTGTTGTATGTAAAGTAAATAAGGTTTTTAAAAATGTTTAAGAAGCTTCATTTAAAAATAAATTAATATGCAGAGCCCCCTGGACCAGTGGCCAGGACCCGGGCAGTGTGAGTGCCATTGAAAATCAGCTCGCGTGCCGCCTTCGGCATGCGTGCCATAGGTTGCCTACCCCTGATCTAGCCCTATATACCTTCTTTCCCAGCATGCTGCAATAGCATGCCTGGTAGTATCCTCTTTTGAGGACACTACTGTTGGGGTTTATGCTGAGAAACACAAGCAGGTGATGAGTCACAAAAGGCTCAGTTGATCTGAATACCCACCAAGTCATGGAAGTCCCACCTCAAGTTTCTACTCACTGAGAGTGGAGATTTCCCATCATTTTACCTGGCCAATAAAAATGACTAGTATTTTTAATAGTACAAATGGCAATAACTACTTATCCTTTTCCATCTGTTATTTAAGGAATGGATATAGCATCAGCCTTCTTGAGATATGAGGAGTGGTGTACAGGGATTCACATAGGTTTTTCTGTGTGAGAGACAACTCCTCCTAATGGGCTCAGACATGAGCCACATAAATGCAATGACACAGTGGTCCAGGAGATGTAAGGTATCCACTATTCCCTATGTGGGCAGTACACGAGTTAGTATGTGGGGTGGAAAACCGTCACCAGAGAGCTACTTCCCTTGGCAGCTGAATCAGCACACAAGGGGAAAATCAACGGCTGCAGAAAAAAAAAGAGCTAACACCTTAGCTCACCTCACCTCGGGGACAATCCAAGTCCTTGCTCTGCTTCCAAGACAGAGCAACTATGCTGCTCCTTAGCGAGCAGTATTGCAACTTGCCACTCCAGCAAGAGAAGAAGTGAGTCAGCCAGGGTGCACAGCTGAGTTGTTTGGAAGTTGCTGCTGTGACAAGAAATTAAAGCGCTGGTTTTGTTTGATGGAATCATTATCCAAACTGCACTCTTGATTTTTTTTAAATGTCAAGCTTCAAAATAATACTAAAGGAGTTTTACTTTAGGAGTCCCATTGTAGGTTATTAAAAATCACTAACAGGAGCTATGTGTGCATCTAAAACAGAATTGGGATCTTCATGGCCACAGAAGATTGAAATCAGTGCGAGCCCTCCAAAGACAGAATTTTTAAAATATATCATTTCTGTAATGCTACACCTCATTATTACAACAAATACAATACAAAATAATCATTAAGTAGAAAAGAGTCAAAGCAAACCTCCATATAATATGTATGTAAGATAGGCACAAGTAGGGTGACCATACACCCCGTTTTGGCTGGGACAGTCCCTTTTTTAAGCCCTGTCCCGGCTGTCCCAACTTTTTTTTGGCAAAAGTGGGCATTTATTTATTTCCTCTTGCTAACTTGATCAGTTGGCAAAAGCAAATGAGACAAATGCCCACTTTTGTCAAAAAAGTGGGGTGCAGTGCCGAGGAACATGCCAGAAGGGGCAGATGCCAGATGCCAGCCCCTTGTAGAGAGAGGCGGGGCTCGTGTGGGCGGCAGGCAGGGTTCCAGTGAGACCAGCCTCAGGGGAGGCAGGGTTCCAGTGACCAGCAGGCAGGGTTCCAGCAACTCCAGCTTGGCAGAGGGGGCTGCTCGGATGAGCAGCTCAAGCCAGTCTCATCCAGGGGAGAGGAGGACTCGGGCCAGCCCCACGCACTGTCCCGTTTTCCCTTTGGGAAATATGGTCACCCTAGTGCAACAGTAGGTGAGCCAGTGCCAAATCCTACTTGTCTTGTGTGATGAGCTTTATTGACGTAAGTTGGATTCCTTGCTTGAGTAAGGTAAGCAGGGTTTGGACCTTTGTGTAATTTCTTTTATCATTTAACATATGGCCAAATTTGGTACTCACAAAACTCTTTTCTTTGTATGTTTTACTATATATATAGTATAGTATAGTAATATATATATATACATATATATATATATACTATATATAATATATATATTCATGTTTGTGTTGGAGTCCTTCTTCAGAGACTCCAAAACTCAATGACCTGATCCCCTTCTGAAATCTACCTTTGACTTCAGTGGGAGCAGGATTTGGTTAATTCATAATTGTAGCTATTTAAGCCATGTGCTGTGAATGTGAGCAGCATGTGCATCCAACAGCAGAATTCAGCAATAGGACGCTGAAGTTCAGGGGAATGATATGGGCACATCCATGGAGAGAATTTGGTCCTTTATGGGAATGGGATGTTGAAATCAATAAGAACCACATGTGAGTGCCAAGGACAGAGTTTGGGAATGGGAATGGAATTGGGAAATTGAAGTTAATTGAAATCATATAAGTACATTCATGGATGCAACTGGGGTTTTTACGGTAACGTGATATCGAAGTCAATGGGAACTTTATGTGTACATCTAAAATTGAAATACAAGCCTGTATGGCAGTAGGACCCTGAAGTCAAAGGGAGACCAATCCATACAACTGAGGGCATTATTTGGACCATGCTGCTTTCACAAGAGTAACTATAAAACATTCAACTATTAAACATGTATTTTTCTATGCAAACCTTAAATGTTACAAGGGGAAAATGTTTTCACAGAATATCAGGGTTGGAAGGGACCTTAGGAGGTCATCTAGTCCAACCCCTGCTCAAAGCAGGACTAATCCCCAGACAGATTTTTTGCCCCAGATCCCTAAACAGCCTCCTTGGGGATTGAACTCACAACCTTGGGTTTAGCAGGCCAATGCTCAAACCACTGAGCTATCCCTCCTCCCCAATGTTTAAAATAACCCTCTACTATTGTTTTTAATAAGTGAGACATTTAAAAAAAATTCTTCTGACTTCAACAAGTTCTGCAATAGTATATATCAAAAAGGTACTCCTGCTGAGAGAACATGAATTTAAAAGTGAGGGGAGGGAAGCCAACTACTCAGGGTCTGATTTACATATTCAAACATAGTCTGCTAAAGTACTCTATTTTCCCTCTCAAAAGTACATGAGGTTCTTTCTAGCACAAACTAACTCCCGTTTTCTTTTTGAAAGGAGAAAATCATGATTACCCTTGGAATTTATTTCTAAATAAAAATGAGTTGATAGAGTCACAGGCTTCTATAATAACCCACATTTCAGAAGAGAATTCAAAGCACTTTGTTTTCATGACCTTTATGTTAAATTTACTATTTAGCTCAGGCTGACAAATGCTTTCCCAAGGCAAGGCTGGAATACAACCTAAAGGCAGCTCTGAAAGTTGCTAAGCACCTTTCACTTTCACTGAGCCAGAGTCTGCTCTCATTGACTTCAATGGAGGTGCTTAGTACTTTGCAGGTTTGAGCCCTAATAACTATAGCACAGTGTTGTCTTGCATAAATTATCAACATTAAAATAATGTTGAGAGACTCTAGGGCCAATTTTCACAGGGGTCCCGACTCAACCTCCCTTTTGGGAGTTCACTCAGGTGCTTAGATGTCTGAATGGCACGGTTTTTGCACCCACAGATTAATTGCACTGGAAAATCTTGTCCCATATATTTTAACATTGCAGAAATGAATCTTTAAAATGTTCTGTTTCATATGACTAAAATATGTAATCATCTGTCAATGGCCTGTGAGGTGTCTTTTTTTAAAATGTGCATTTGCATTGTTTAATTAACTTTCTTCCATATACATTACATTCTCCATCCTGGCAGGTAAATCACTACAAGATGGCAGTTCTTTGTCTCTTCTGGAAAGGCAAATTGCTTCTTTCAATTACACATTTTCTTCCTCACTGGACCAATATACACAACCAAGAATTATCTTATTGCAGATGTAAACATCTTTGTACATCCCCAGTGTGCTTCCTGGCCAAGTGCTGATAGTCCCTACATTTTGTTTTGGGTTTTTGTCACCACCCAGATAATGAAAGAAGCATTCATTGTCTCTCACCATTTAATCAAGGTAATAATTACAGGGACTGGATCTGAGACTAAAGAACAGGAAGAAGGCTTTTCAATCACTGCCCCTGCATTTCAATAGAAGCCCTATGCTGTAGAACAAGGTGTAAATCAGTTTAAGAACACAGTTCTGCATTCAATGCACTGTGGTTTACAGCTCCCAAATGACCTTCATCTATCTTCCTTAGCTGTAGAGGTGTATAATTGAACTAAAGAGAGGCTTGAATAATGAGGTTGAGAGCGGTAGCTTCACTGCTGTTGCTTAATAGTACAACAGCCTTTCACTCCCCCCCCCCCCCCCGCCCCCTGAAATGTAACAAACTACTCTAGTGGGTCCAATTCTTCAGGGTGACACTTGCTGATCATCCATATTTTAAAACAGAAAGAAGCAGGTTGTTGCAAGCAAAAAAAAATTATACTTTTTTACTGAAAATGTGTTCCCAAAAATACAATTATGTGAGCCATTTTCTATTAAATATCTGCTCACAAAAGCCTGGAGATAAATGGAAAGTATCTATACTTTTTTCAGCCATGTGAGAGTTTTTCCTTTCCTTTCACTCTAGGTTGCCTTCTGTGGTGGGAGGTTGTCAGGACCTGGTAAAAACTGAGATGCTGATGCAGAAAGCAGTCCTTTGAAAGACAGACCCTGTTGCCAAACAGTGTTTTACTACAGTTATGTGTTTTATGTTGCTAAGTAATAAATTGCCCTGTTCGTGACATTTATATGGGCTTTCCGCAGTCTTCTCACCTACGCTAAATCCGCTTTGTCACAAGTGGTAGCCAATTAGAGGTTTATTCCCCTCCCAGGTTGAGCCTGATGCAGCCTAGTAGTGCTCAGTGGAGTGGTATGTATGTAGAAGGCTCTAACAGTGTCCTGTGATTAGGTGGTCAGGCTCAAGTGTTTTCTTAAAGTGGGGGGAGGAATAGAGAACAGGCTTATCTAAATGCAGCTGGGAACGTGTCCCAGCATGGGTAGACGGACACTCACAAGCTCTCCTCGAGCTAGAGCAATAAAATTAGCAGTGTGCTGTGGCAGCATGGGCTGCAGCTCCAGCCACCCACCAGGGAGTTGGGTAGGTTTGTACTCTGGTGGCTAGCCCGATTCATTCTATGCATCCGAAGAAGTGAGGTTTTTACCCACAAAAGCTTATGCCCAAATAAATCTGTTAGTCTTTAAGGTGCCACCAGACTCCTTGTTGTTTTTGTAGATACAGACTAACACGGTTAGCCCCTGATACTTGACAGTCAGACTATTAATTTTAGCATGCTAGCTTGGTCAGAGTTAGTGTGTGTCTGTCTACCTGTACTGGGAAGCACACTCAGAGGTGTGTACACATGCCACCAGTGGTGAGATGTTTCATTCACAAAGAGTGATGCTGAATGCAGGTTAAGCTGAACAAGTAGAACTTTATTAAATCCTGTGCCTGCCTTGTCCATGTGGCAGAATTGCTTCCATCCAACTTAACTTCCTGGCATTCCATTTCCCTGCTGTCTCCTGAATGACTGTGCCTCCAGGGAACATAGACCCTCTGATTCCAGTTCCACAGATATACTGGAGCACAGCCCAATACATGACAAACTATGGCTGCTGCTGCAGACAGACATCATGGTTGTTGTCAGCTAATCACACACATGAACCATGGGGAATTAAAGTGCCACTACCTGACTCACTATACTCTAGAGCTGGTCAAAAATGTTTTATTCTAAATGTATTTGTTGAAAAATGATCACTTTTCAAAATGATTTTTCCCAAAATAGCTTCAATGAAAAAATTAAACTCACATTTTTGGGTTTTCAGGGTGTTTTTTGTTTGTTTTGTGGGGAAGCTTTCCTTTCTCTCCTTTTCCTTTTCTTTCATTTTGTTACTGAAAAAGTGGGGAGAAAAGAGAGAATAAGGAAAAAACCTGAAAACTGAAAAAGGTTGGGTTTTGGTTGGAAAAAAAAATCAGAAAATTTGCAAGTTAAAAAAATTGCAACATTTATTTCAGCCAGATGGACTCCACTCAGTGCTCAATTCACTCAACCACTACAGGAATGCTATGAAAAACTGCACTGGTCTGACACCTAGTCCAGTAAAGATGCACATTAATCAGTTCATTAAATCTGCCTAACATTAAAAAGAAAAAAGATCTGGAGCTCAACAGAGAGGAAATCCTATCCAATACTAACAGGAGTACTTGTGGCATCTTAGAGACTAACAAATTTATTTGAGCATAAGCTTTCGTGGGCTACACCCACTTCATCGGATGCATAGAGTATGTTCCACACTATGCATCCGATGAAGTGGGCTGTAGCCCATGAAAGCTTATGCTCAAATAAATTTGTTAGTCTCTAAGGTGCCACAAGTACTCCTGTTCTTTTTGAGGATACAGATTAACACGGCTGCTACTCTGAAACCTATCCAATACTACTGATCCAGCCTAGGGTGCCTCTTCACAGTCAGGTGACTATTAGAATGAGAATCTAATGTTCACCGAACTATAGCATTTCTAGATTGTATAGCACAGCAGAAGTCTCTTTGAATAGGTACATCTGTATCACTGAGCCAGTCCTGCAACTTGCTACTCACATGAGTAATCTTTACTCATGGAAATAGTCCCACTGAAGTCTGTGAGTGAGCAACAGTGATTAAATAATTGTTTGTGTTACTATAAACCTTAGGAGCCCTAGTCATAGACCAGGACCCCATTGTGCTAGGTGCTGCGCACACACACACACACACACAGAAATGGTCCCTGATTTAAAGCTGTTCGAAGGCACAGAGACAGAGTTTAATGTGAAAGACCAATGACTGGCAACAGACACTGACTCTCCGAGACAAAAGGGGCTCCATCATCACATAGCATCCCTCGCTAGTGGAACTCTTATGGTTCTGCTGAGCAAAAAGAGTAGGATTTGGGAAGGCCATGAAGGGTTAAGCATACCCCTTGTGCAATAGAGTTCAGTAGAACAGGCAGGGGCAAGCTGGGAGGATTGGGACAAAGAATCTGCTCCCAGTATCCTCCATTTGGGGGGTGCAAAGGGCTAATGAAGCCATACTGCTTTGAATCTCTCCAGCACCAGCCTAGCTACTCCAGCTGATTCTGGATGCTAGATTTGGAGCTTGGTGTGCTTTATATACTGAGTGGGGAAGCATCTGACTCACAGAGAGGTAGGTATCCTCTTTGCATGGGGAAGTTGTAAATTTAAACTCTTGTAAATCCGGGGGGGGGGGGGGAGGGGGGGCTGAATTCTGATCTTTGAAGCGAGGCCGGCGGGGGGGGGGCAAGTGGGGCAATTTGCCCCGGGCCCCGCAGGGGCCCCCACGAGAGTTTTTTGGGGCTCCTGGAGCGGGGTCCTTCACTCGCTCCGGGGCCCCCCGAGCTTCTTCCGCTCCGGGTCTTTGGCAGCAATTCGGCGGCGGGGGGTCCTTCCGCTCCGGGACCCGACGTGCCCCCTGAATCCTCTGGGTGGCCCTGCTTTGAAGTAGAGAGAATGCACCAAAATGCTCCCCCTAGAATTTGATTTCTTCAGCTTTAGGCAGCAGGTAACAGAAGGAGAAAGAGTAGGACTAGGGAAAAGGGGATCCAGACAAATGAAGTAAGAGCCAAAAGGCTGCTTTGCAAGCAGGGCCGGCTCTAGCGTTTTTGCCGCCCCAAGCAGGGGGGAAAAAAAGCCATGATCGCAAGTGGCGGCAGCTCTACCGCCGCTTCATTCTACGGTGGCAATTCAGCGGCAGGTCCTTCGCTCCCAGAGGGAGTGACAGCCCTGCTGCCGAACGGCCGGACATGCCGCCCCCCTCTTCATTGGCCGCCCCAGGCACCTGCTTGCTAGGCTGGTGCCTGGAGCCGGCCCTGTTTGCATGGTTTCAAATATTGCAGTGTCTTTCTGGGGATAGAGACTGAGAGAGATGTACACCAGGTAACAGCTTCGCAAGGCGCAAGGAAACAAACTGTAGAGCATTCTCTCTCCATTGATATTTTACTGTGCAAAATCCGCTTTTGCGCAAGACAAGCAGATTAAACCCCATTGTATATAATGAATGAGAGACACTTTTAGTAGGCAGCAGTCTGTCAAGTTAGACTTCATATCACACTGGGCTCCTAGGAGCTCTTTTGGATATCATAGCCTCAGGTAGCTGTGGGAGAAGTCCATTTGCTAATCTAACACATGTCCTCCTTGGACTCACATAGAATTTAAAGGCCTGATCCTGCATAGGGCTGAGTGCCTTCCTGAAAAGTACTGAGCATCCCCAGCTCCCATTTACTTCCCCTTACCTTGCAGAACTGGGCCCTAGTTGTTGTTGCATGACTCAGTTATATATTAAATTCCAGTTTAAAAAATTCACATATGGCACTAAAGGAAGCATATGCAAAGCTGTGAGTGAAAGCTGTGCTCTCCAGAAAGGCCTGGGGATTAGGTGACAGAGATTCTGAAAACCTCGAAGGTTCTCTTATGCCATCCTTCATTATGTTGGCAAGCACATACTCGTGGTAGTAGTACCATCTGCTTTAATGGGTTTCCTTACATGAGTAAGGGTATCGCAGTCTGGTCTTAAATCTTCTCTAAAATAAGATTCTGAGCAAAAGTCAGTCCTAGTGCAAGTGGAGAGAGAGAGCTCCATTGACCTTAATGGAGTTTTGCCCAGGCTCAAGTTAGCCCCTTGAATTCTGGGAATGTACTATCTCAAAACTAAGTTTTAAGTATGTTAAAAGAGGCTGAATACAGACCAGCTAGAGTCACAGCCTCTTCTCCACAGCAAGCCATGCTGACTGGGGCAGTAACAGCAGGTACCACATCTGTGATATGGAATGTGGCTTCACCACACATCTGAAAATCTCATTAGAGAAAAAGTAATAAAGGTGCTAACGTTTCCACTTGGGACTTTCAGCCTTTAAGTAAGTACAAGAAATCTGTCTGGGAAGAATAAGGTAGGAGACGTTTGTGACTTTTCCAATTTCACACCTCCACTACACCTGCCTACATTAGTTAAAAAGAGTATTGCACTTTGAGGCTGATGCTCTCCTTGCATTTGCTCTGACACGTGGCTGTCCCTTATAAAGAAAGCATTGCTTGGTATTTCT
Organism: Terrapene triunguis; assembly: GCF_002925995.2. Taxonomy (NCBI): domain Eukaryota; kingdom Metazoa; phylum Chordata; order Testudines; family Emydidae; genus Terrapene; species Terrapene triunguis. The sequence continues at coordinate 12,788,100 of NW_020664439.1, forward strand.
TTTTAGCTCCCAGCCACTGACACACCTGGTGCACATGCCTGGAGGTAATAAAGAAATCAGGCAGCAAACTGTCTAGCTTTACGCTGCTGTAAAGAAGTAAAGGGTAACTCAGTTTGCCTTTTAGATGTGCAGTCTGTGCTTTTGTGGGCCAGATTCTGCTTTCAGATATGCCAGTGTAAACCTGCATTGACCCAATTCAATGGAGCTACTTTGGATTTACACCATTGTAACTCAAAGCAGGATTTAGCCTTATTTCTTTCCTGTCGGATGTATTGTAGGACATTAAAAAGAACAACCATTACACCAATGAAAAGCACAACCAAATGTTTAGTAAGTGTACAGCAAGTTATAGGAGTTCAGACAGGTTACATATAGAAACTCTTCATAACAATATGAAAACATTAGGAAATGATGGACAAGGCTGTGAGAACATGCAGGGAAATAAACTCCTTTTTGCAGAAGAATTTCTTGCACACCAAAATGGGGTCCCGTGTTGAGATTTAATGTGTGGGTTCTGGTATAGGGTCAGAACAGGATTGTGTGCAGGTGTCCCACAATCCATATCTAAGCTCACTAAATGCTTCACCACACTGGGGCCTCTGACGTGCTCAAATGGATTGTTTAGGTTATTTTGAGGAAATTTCATTGTCTGTGAGGAGGTTACTGACGCAGCACACAAGATCGTGGGACAGACTTCTAGCTTAGGCCTTGGCTACACTTGCGAGTTGCAGCGCTGTAAAGCCGCCCCCAGCGCTGTAACTCACTCCCCGTCCACACTGGCAAGGCATTTGCAGCGCTGTATCTCCGTGGTTGCAGCGCTGTATGTACTCCACATCCCCGAGAGGAATAGCATGTATGGCGCTGCCACTGCAGCGCTGCGGCACCACTGTGGCCGCCCAATGTGCTGTGATTGGCCTCCAGAAGTATTCGGCAGTATCCCACAATGCCTGTTCTAGCCACTCTGGTCATCAGTTCAAACTCTACAGCCCTGGCCTCAGGTAACTCACCATGTGACCCACCCTTTACATTCCCCGGGAATTTTAAATATCCCCTTCCTGTTTGCTCAGCCCGGCGTGGTGTGGAGTGCTATCAGCGAATCTTTCCAGGTGACCATGCCTCCATGCGCCAAGCGAGCCCCAGCATGGAGCAATGGCGAGTTGCTGGACCTCATCAGTGTTTGGGGGGAGGAAGCTGTAAAGTCCCAGCTGCACTCCAGCTGTAGGAATTACGATACCTTCGGGAAGGTATCAAAGGACATGATGGAAAGGGGCCATGACCGGGACGCCCTGCAGTGCAGGATTAAAGTGAACGAACTGCGGAGTGCCTAC
>NW_020664439.1:12799427-12849814 GCF_002925995.2 Terrapene triunguis
TTATCATTTCAACATTATGTACAGATTTTAAACACATAGGATTCTATTCTCCACAGCAATTGGCTTCCAGAATCTTCTGTAACTCTGCACCAGTTAAACTCAGAATTTTTCTTTCCATATTACTCCCTTTTTCTTCTCATAGGGAATATCAAGCCATGCATGAAAAAAATGGCCAACTGTGATCTACCTAAATGAGAAAGAACTCTCCAGAGATAATCAGCAGCAAGCCACTTCGATCCTTACTTTACATTACTATTTACAAAACATTCAGTAGGGTAAATCTCATTCCTGCGTCTTCTTCCTTTGTGGATGCAGGGGGCCCTGCCAGCAACAGAAGCAGAGCTCTTCAGGTGCATGGGCTAAAATGCCCGGAATCCATATAAAACAGACACGACTTGGGGGTGGGAGGAGACTGAGGGAGAGGAGGGGACAGTGTGGTCAGTGGGTTCATCATTCATTCCCATCTGAACAGCAGAGACAGAGGTACCCGAAGTACTCTGTGGCCCCAGCACTGCAGTAACAGCCATTGCCTCATCATGGTCCCATGGGGGTAGATTTCTTCCTCTTACTGTCTGCAAAATCCCTCAAAGCATTAGATACTACTGTGAACTGGGAAAAGGATTTGTCCTCAAAGTCTTGTGAAAGTAGTAAGACAATGGAAAACCAGATAAAAGAAATAAATACGCTTTTAGTGTTATTAATCACAGGATTGGAAGGGACCTCAAGAGGTCATCTAGTCCAGTCCTCTGCACTCATGGCAGGACTAAGTATTATCTAGACCATCCCTGACAGGTGTTTGTCCAACCTGCTCTTAAAAATCCCCAATGATGGAGATTCCACAACCTACATAGGCAATTAATTCCAGTGCTTACCCACCCTGACAGTTAGGAAGTTTTTCCTAATGTCCAACCTAAACCTCCCTTGCTCCAATTTAAGCCCATTGCTTCTTGTCCTATCCTCAGAGGTTAAGATGAACAATTCTTCTCCCTCCTCCTTGTAACAACCTTTTATGTACTTGAAAACTGTTATGTCCCCTCTCAGTCTTCTCTTTTCCAGACTAAACAAACCCAATATTTTCAATCTTCTCTCATAGGTCATGTTTTCTAGACCTATCATTTTTGTTGCTCTTCTGGACTTTCTCCAATTTTCCACATCTTTCCTGAAATATGGCACCCAGAACTGGACACAATACTCCGGTTGAGGCCTAATCAGCACGGAGCAGAGCAGAAGAATTATTTCTCGTGTCTTGCTTACAACTCTCCTGCTAAAAAATCCCAGAATAATGTTCGCTTCTTTTGCAACAGTGTTACGCTGTTGACTCGTATTTAGCTTGTGATCCACTATGACCCCCAGATCCTTTTCCGCAGTACTCCTTCCTAGGCAGTCATTTCCCATTTTGTATGTGTGCAACTGATCGTTCCTTCCTAAATGGACTACTTTGCATTTGTCCTTATTGAATTTCATCCTATTTACTTCAGACCATTTGTCCAGATCATTCGTATCCTCCAAAGCACTTGCAACCCCTCCCAGCTTGGTATCGTCCGCAAACTTTATAAGTGTACTCTGTATGCCATTATCTAAATCATTGATGAAGTGTTCTGTGTCACATTAAACTGATTCTTTACTTTGATCTGGTTTAAACAAACACTCACAAAGATTTTCCTTCAAGGTTATAGAGGGCCTGTGAAATCAGACAGGTGTGGCATATTGAAGATGGTATTAAAATGACAAGCTGTCACTAAGATGTAAGGCATTTCCTTGTCCTGCTTGCAGGTGAGAGGGTCTGTAAGGAAGTATGTGATCTGGATCTTGTGTGGTCAGTATACAAAGAGCCAGCAGAGAGCAAGGTGGGTGAGTTGTGCCTCTCTGCCTTAGGGTACGTCTATACCCAGCCGCTAGTTCGGCGGCAAGCAATCGAACTTCTGGGTTCGACTTATCACGTCTTGTCTGGACGCGATAAGTCGAACCCGGAAGTGCTCGCCGTCGACTGCGGTACTCCTGCTCGGCGAGAGGAGTACCGCGGAGTCGACGGGGGAGCCTGCCTGCCGCGTCTGGACCGAGGTAAGTTCGAACTAAGGTACTTCGAACTTCAGCTACGTTATTCACGTAGCTGAAGTTGCGTACCTTAGTTCGAATTGGGGGGTTAGTGTAGACCAAGCCTTAGGGAGCAGCCTCTCTGCTTTTGGTTCTTGTGTGTTAGGGTTCTAGATCCTGAAAAATAAACTTGTGTTACACTGCAACTTTCCAGAAAGAGTATTTCATATTTTCATCTAACTTCTGTGTGCATGCCACCATGAACACATAGACTGGACATGGAATGCCAAACAGGGCCACAGTCATGTGCCAATCCCACACAGAGGTGAACAGATGGACTAACAGACATACTTAGCTGCAGATGTTTGATCTCCATCTTATTTCTCCCTTTTTCCTCCACAGCCTCTGGTATTCCACACTATGAAAGGCTGCAATTCCTTTTCTGTTGCTAAAGTCCTCACATATTACTCCTGAAGGGCATCAGCACAAATCCTATATTTATATCTGTTCATTATTTCAGTTTCCTTCCCGCAAAAAGAAAGTCATATGGCAGCGCTGTGCCCATTCAGATTGTCAATTATCTGGGTGTAGCAACTTGACAGGTGATGATTTTACTACTAAACAGTGCATTGATAGATCCATTGAACTTCTTTCCAAATCAGGCACTGACAATAGCATACCATGCAGAAGGGCCCTGAATGAAGCATTTAATAATATTGCTTCAAATAGCCCAAAAGCCATTGTTGAAAGCAACAGGCATTGGTCTTACCAAAATCAAATCCATGCTTTAACAATCTGTTTTCCTTCATTAATCACTTGAAATATGTTTCCTTAAAGGCCCGCCTTGCTAAACCGATGCCATAGTTAATTCTGATGTACACCACAGACTCCCGTCATTATTTCTTCGTTGTATAATAGTTTGTTTTGTTGATTGTAATAATTACATAAACGTATTTATGCTTTGTCATCTATTATGTGTAGTTCAATATTATTAAAAAATAGGAAATGCAAATTCTTCTTTGTTCGCATCCCAGGACAAATAAACAAAATGCTGACCAGCAGAAGGACACCCCCATCAGAACTAAAGTAAAAAAGCAATGTGTGACTATGTTTGGCAACTGCTTGTAATATTTTGTTCAGATTTTTCTTCTGATGCTCATATGACATTTTCCCCAGTCTCTTAGATGGGTATGTAAATGTAACACCAACAAACGCTGGTTATTAGCAGTCAGGATTGAACCTGGGACCTCTGAAGCTAAATGTAGGAACCTTTACTGCAGGAGCCACATGGCTATTAGCCAAGGCCATAACAGACTCAGGCCTGGTCTACACTATGAGTTTAGGTCGGCTTTAGCAGCATTAAATCGAATTAAGCCTGGACACGTTCACACGACGAAGCCCTTTCTTTCGACTTAAATGGCCCTTTAAACCGGTTTCTTTACACCACCTCCGACGAGGGGATTAGCGCTAAAATCGGCCTTAGCGGGTCGGAATTGGGGTAGTGTGAACGGAATTCGACGTTATTGGCCTCCGGGAGCTATCCCACAGTGCTTCATTGTGACCGCTCTGGACAGCACTCTCAACTCAGATGCACTGACCAGGTAGACAGGAAAAGCCCCGCGAACGTTTGAATTTCATTTCCTGTTTGCCCAGCATGGAGAGCACAGGTGACCACGCAGAGCTCATCAGCACAGGTAACCGTGATGGAGTCCCAGGATCGCAAAAGAGCTCCAGCATGGACAGAACGGGAGGTACGGGATCTGCTCGCCATATGGGGAGATGAATCAGTGCTAGCTGAACTCCGTAAAGTAAACGAAATGGCAAAATATTAGAAAAGGTCTCCAAGGCCATGAAGGACAGAGGCCATAACAGGGACGCACAGCAGTGCCGCGTGAAAATTAAGGAGCTAAGGCAAGCCTACCACAAAGCCAGAGAAGCAAACGGAAGGTCCGGGGCAGAGCCGCAAACATGCCGCTTCTACGTGGAGCTGCATGCCATTCTAGGGGGTGCAGCCACCACTACCCCAACCGTGTGCTATGACTCCATCACTGGAGAAACACACAGGGAAGCGGGTTCGGGGTACGAGGAAGATGAGGATGAAGATAATGTAGATAGCTCACAGCAGCAAGGAAGCGGAGAAACCAGTTTCCCCAACAGCCAGGATATGTTTATCACCCTGGACCTGGAACCAGTAACCCCCGAACTCACCCAAGGCATGCTCCCAGACCCTGAGGGCATACAGGGGACCTCTGGTGAGTGTACCTTTGTAAATATTACACATGGTTTAAAAGCAAGCGTGTTTAATGATTAATGATTCATTTGCCCTGGCAATCGCGGCCACTACAGCTACTGGAAAAGTCTGTTAACGTGTATGGGGATGGAGCGGAAATCCTCCAGGGACATCTCCAGAAAGCTCTCCTTCATGTACTCCCAAAGCCTTTGCAAAAGGTTTCTGGGGAGGGCTACCTTATCCCGTCCGCCATGGTAGGACACTTTACCACGCCAGGCCAGTAGCACGTAGTCTGGAATCATTGCATAACAAAGCATGGCAGCGTATGGTCCCGGTGTTTGCTGGCATGCAGACAACATCCATTCCTTATCTCTCTTTGTTATCCTCAGGAGAGTGATATTATTCACGGTCACCTGGTTGAAATGGGGCGATTTTATTAAGGGGACATTCAGAGGTGCCCCTTCCTGCTCTGCTGAACAGAAATGTTCCCCGCTGTTAGCCACGCGGTGAGGGGAAGGGGTGAAGTGATCATCCCCGATAATTGGGTGTGGGGGGGGAGGGGGGGTTAGTTGGGTTTGTGCTGCATGTTAACCCGGAAACCGCAGCCCCTCTTTTTACATTGCAAACCCATTTTAAATGGCCAACCCAACGGGTGCTTGGTATGTGAAATGAGGGCGTTACTGTTTGAAACCATTCCCACATGTTAAGAAGGTTAAAAAAGCCAAAAGACTGTGGCTTACCATGGCTGCCTGCAAGCCGAAATCTGTTGCCTGGCACTGCGTGAGTGATCTCTCACACCAAACCGGCAGGCCCTCAATATAAGAGGAAAAATGCGACCTTGTAACGAAAGCACGTGTGCTGTGTAATGTGAACAGCAAAACTTAACGTGAAAGAGTGTACCCATTGTTCTCTAAAATGTGTCTTTTTTAACCACCTCTCCCTTCTCCTCCACCAGCTGCAAATGTTTCTCCTTCACAGAGGCTAGTGAAGATTAGAAGGAGAAAACGGCGGACTCGGGATCATATGTTCACGGAGCTCCAGATGTCCTCCCACGCTGAAAGAGCACAGCAGAATGCGTGGAGGCAGTCAATGTCAGACTACAGGAAAGCACAGTATGAATGAGAGGAGAGGTGGCGGGCTGAATCGCGGGATGAACAGGGCAAGTGGCAGGCTGAAGATGATAGGTGGCGTCAGCTTGCAGACAGAAGGCAAGAGTCGATGCTCCGGCTGCTGGAGCATCAAACTGATATGCTCCAGCGTATGGCTGAGCTGCAGGAAAGGCAGCAGGAGCAGAGACCACCGCTACAGCCCCTGTGTAACCAACAGCCCTCCTCCCCAAGTTCCATAGTCTCCTCACCCAGACGCCCAAGAACACGGTGGGGGGGCCTCCGGCCACCCAGTCACTCCACCCCAGATGATTGCCCGAGCATCAGAAGGCTGGCCTTCAATAAGAGTTAAAGTTTTAAACCGCAGTGTGTCCTTTTCCTTCCTTCCTCCCCCACCCATCCCGGGCTACCTTGGCAATTATCCCCCTAGTTGTGTGATGAATTAATAAAGAATGCATGAATGTGAAGTAACTGACTTTATTGCCGCTGCAAGTGGTGCTCGAAGGGGGGAGGGGAGGGTGGGGTGGTTGGTTTACAGGGAAGTAGAGTGAACCGGGGGGGGGGGCGGAGGGTTCATCAAGGAGAAACAAACAGAAATTTCACACCGTAGCCTGGCCAGTCACAAAACTTGTTTTCAAAGCTTCTCTGATGTGCACCGCGCCCTGCTGTGCTCTTCTAACCGCCCTGGTGTCTGGCTGCGCGTAATCAGCGGACAGGCGATTTGCCTCAACCTCCCACCCCGCCATAAATGTCTCCCCCTTACTCTCACAGATATTGTGGAGCGCACAGCAAGCAGCAATAACAATGGGGATATTCTTTTCGCTGAGGTCTGAGCGAGTCAGTAAGCTGCGCCAGCGCGCTTTTAAACGTCCAAATGCACATTCCACCACTATTCGTCACTTGCTCAGCCTGTAGTTGAACAGGTCCTGACTACTGTCCAGGCTGCCTGTGTACGGCTTCATGAGCCATGGCATTAAGGGGTAGGCTGGGTCCCCAAGGATCACGATAGGCATTTCAACATCCCCAACGGTTATTTTCTGGTCCGGGAAGAAAGTCCCTTCCTCCAGCTTTCGAAACAGACCAGAGTGCCTGAAGACGCGAGCATCATGTACCTTTCCCGGCCATCCCACGTTGATATTGGTGAAACGTCCCTTGTGATCCACCAGGGCTTGCAGCAGCATTGAAAAGTACCCCTTGCGGTTTATGTACTCGGTGGCTTGGTGCTCCGGTGACAAGATAGGGATATGGGTTCCGTCTATCGCCCCACCACAGTTTGGGAATCCCATTGCAGCAAAGCCATCCACTATGGCCTGCACGTTTCCCAGAGTCACTACCCTTGATATCACCAGGTCTTTGATTGCCCTGGCAACTTGGATCACAGCAGCCCCCACAGTAGATTTGCCCACTCCAAATTGATTCCCAACTGACCGGTAGCTGTCTGGCGTTGCAAGCTTCCACAGGGCTATCGCCACTCGCTTCTCAACTGTGAGGGCTGCTCTCATCCTGGTATTCTGGCGCTTCAGGGCAGGGGAAAGCAAGTCACAAAGTTCCATGAAAGTGCCCTTACGCATGCGAAAGTTTCGCAGCCACTGGGAATCGTCCCACACCTGCAGCACGATGTGGTCCCACCAGTCTGTGCTTGTTTCCCGGGCCCAGAATCGGCGTTCCACGGCATGAACCTGCCCCAGTAACACCATGATTTCCACATTGCTGGGGCCTGTGCCTTGTGAGAGGTCTATGTCCATGTCAATTTCCTCATCACTCTCGTCGCCGCGCTACAATCGCCTCCTCGGCTGGTCCTGGTTTTGCTTTGGCATGTCCTGGCTCTGCATATACTCCAGGACAATGCGCGTGGTGTTCATAGTGCTCATAATTGCCACGGTGATCTGAGCGGGCTCCATGATCCCAGTGCTAGCTATGGTGTCTGGTCTGAAAAAAGGCACGAAACTAGTATCTGATGGACGGAGGGAGGGAGGGGCGAGTGATGACATGGCGTACAGGTACAGGGAATTAAAATCAACAAAGGTGGCTGTGCATCAGGGAGAAACACAAACAACTGTCACACAGAATGGCCCCCCCCCCAAAGATTGAACTCAGAACCCTGGGTTTAGCAGGCCGTTGATTTCACGGAGGGAGGGGGAAGCAGATGAATACAGAACAAATCTATTTTTTACATCTTAAGCTGGCAGACGACGGTGCAGCATGACTGATAGCCCTCGGCATCTTCTGGGTGCTTGGCAGAAAATACTGGGCGCTTGGCAGAAAATAGCATACTACGATTGATAGCCATCATCATCGTCAAGACTGTTCGCTAGGACTGAGCATGTCTGCCCAGGTGTCCCTGATCGACAGCCACTGCAATATGATGATGATGGATACCAGTCGTAATATACCATCTTCTACCAAAAGGCAAGGGGCTGCTGCTGTGTGCAATGCAGCCCCACGTCTGCCAGCCCCACGTCTGCCAGCACCCAGATCGCCCTCGACCTCTTCTGGGTGCTTAGCAGAAAATACTGGGCGCTTGGCAGAAAATGGCATACTACGACTGATAGCCATCATCGTCATTGTGAAGGCAGTAGAATATGACTGGGAGGATGGGGGACTGGGGGACATACGGAGTTCCAGCCACTGCTGTACGACGACGACGGTTACCAGTCGTAATACACCATCTACTGCCAAAAGGCAAAAGGCAAGGGGCTGGTGCAATGCAGCCCTACGGCTGCCAGCCCCACGGCTGCCAGCACCCAGATCGCCAATGAAGGCTACCAGTCATGCTGCACCGTCTACCGCCAAAAGGCAGTAAGCTGCTGCTGCTGTGTAGCAATGCAGTACCACGTCTGCCGGCACCCAGATGACATATGGTGACGGTGAGCTGAGCTGAGCGGGCTCCATGCTTGCCGTGGTATGTTGTCTGCACAGGTAACCCAGGTAAAAAGGCGCGAATCTATTGTCTGCCGTTGCTCTGACGGAGGGGGAGGGGCCTGACGACATGTACCCAGAACCCCCCGTGACACTGTTTTGCATCATTCAGGCATTGGGATCTCAACCCAGAATTCCAATGGGCGGCGGAGACTGCGGGAACTGTGGGATAGCTACCCATAGTGCAATGCTCCGGAAGTCGACGCTAGCCTCGGTACTGTGGACGCGGTCCGCCGACTAGAGCACTTGGAGCATTTTATGTGGGGACACACACAATCGGCTGTATACAACCGATTTCTATAAAACCGGCTTCTATAAATTCGACCTAATTTCGTAGTGTAGACATACCCTCATTAATCTCTAAGTGGTCTCGGTGCCACTACCTGGGACAAAGCACCACACCCTGGAGGTGTATGGGTTACATATGGACTGCAAACAAGTGTGCAACATTGATGAGGTCTTGGAACCTGATTTTCAGTGATAGTGCTTCAAACTGACACATTGAAAGTGTTGACAGAGCACGTTCATGTCCCTGGCTCATCCAGCACTAGTTATTTCACCTCTGGATGGATTTATAGCTTTTTGTGACCATTTCAATTTTATTTAGTAAACCTTTGGCTTTACATCAGAGTTACTTTCTGTGCAAAGCCAAATCAGTAGGTGTTGGGCTCTGGGCTCTTACTGGGAAATGTGACAGTATCCAGCTTTGACAAAAATCAAACTCCTGCATTCAACTACCCTGTGAGGAAACCTTTACTCTGAACATATTACTTAGTACCATAGTGCAAGTAATATTAGTGGGCAAAAACTCCTATTAACCCAGGCATCTTTAATGCGCCAAAATAAATCTCATATCCTCCTTCAAGTTTATATGCAAAGGGTTGAGGCAGTCTATGAAGATAATCATGATAAAAAGCTTATTGTAGTGATAATGATTATAAGTATCATGGACTCTGGCATAGATGCTAGACATACCTTAGAAATGGGTATTAGTCTGATTTGTATAAGAAGTATGGATGACTTCAATAAAAAGCTATATTATAAACAGATATATTTACCATCATCAACCTGCGAATTTGATGGATATTGCTGTGGAAGTTTTAATATAAACTAGAATAATGCCATAAAATTAACCAATATTTTTGTTCCACTACTGCACTCTAATCTTAGCTCCACTACTGACTTGTCATGTAGCCTTATTGTAGCGGGGTGGTCACCTGCTCCTGCCCTAAAGGGTTGAAATCAGCCCTGGGAGAGGGCTGTGGCTGGGGGCAAGTAGCCCCAGGCTGATTGGGGAAGCAGCCTCAGCTGTGGCCATGCCCCATCAGGGCCCAGCTGGCCCTTATAAGAGGGCAGTGGGCTAGGAGTAGAGACACTCTCCCTCTGCCTTTAGAGGGAGAAGGGCCTGGCTGCTGGGGAGTGTACCTGGGTACTAAAGGTGGAGCAGGGCTGGGGGAAGGCAAGAGGAGCTGGGGAGCTCTGGCCTGGAACCCCCCGCCCCAGGCTGAGGCCTAGTGGAAGGCCTACTGGGGTTGCAGGGGGCAGCCCACGGGTAGGCAGAGGCAGCAGGTCCAAAAACCCCTTGCCTGTGATGAATGGCTTATATACTGCAGTCTGCCCCAGTGAATGGGGGCTAGATGGAAACTGGGCAGTAGCCAAAGACTGAGGTGAAGTGGGGATAGGGGGTGGGGGTTCCCTGGGGAGGGGAGACCCCAAGACTGAGGGGTTACTGTCAAGGGGGTGCACCCCAGATAATGGGGCACCGGGTCCGGGACGGACACGGGGGCCAAGAGGCAGCAGGACACCGGCCTGCAGAGGGCGCTCCTGAGGCTGGATGAGCTAATTCCCAGAGACGACCAGCAGGAGGCGCCTCAGGGGTGAGCCCCGCATGCATACACTCATGCAGTTAACCTAGTAGCCTTTGGTTATTGATTCATATGCTTTTCTTCCTCATCTGGGAAATAGGGTGTGTGTCAGTTCAGGGCAACTGCACCTGTATTCCCTTCAACATTCAGCTCCCCAGTCATTGCCTCTTGGATGGAGACATGCATCCCTCCTCCCTTCTGACCAGTGTATTTCCAGGCTGAACAGTTCCCTGCCTTCACTGCATGTGTCCCAGCAAACACAGTCTACTAAACAGACATGCTTGCTTTCTCTTCTTACAGATAGTGTGATTGTTAACAGTTATAAGCAGACATGTCAAGTCTCACTCATTGAGTGTGAGACTCACTCATTAGCATGCTATCTCACTCTCACACACATTCCTAAGCTTATCTCACTCATTTTGAGTGAGCAACTATATAAAGATTTAAAATATTTTTACTCAGGTGCTGCAAGAGCCACTTTCCAAGCTTGTGTACTGTGGTAGCTATGGTCCACGTTCTATATGTGTGCGAGGAGGTGGCTATGCCAGGGTTTTTTTTGGGTGTGAACACTTGACGGTCAAAAAAAATAAGAGTTCACCCAAAAAACGAGCAGGACTTGATCAAAAGTTTGTGGGTTCTGCAAAACACAGTTCAAAAGTTAAACCACACTGGACAAATTCATATTCTCAGGGATCTGAACCCATCCAGGTTTTTTGGTCTAATCAACAAATAATTGTTTTTATTAAAATCCATTGGTTTGCATTGCATGGAGAATTCTCATGTGCCCTAGACTTTAGTATGAATTAGGACATTTAAGTGTTTCATATGCAATATTAAGCAGTGTACATTTTTAAACAAACTATTAAGCTGGACCATTGGATGTGGCCAAGGACCAAAGATGAGAATCCATGTCTTAAGCAATGACCTAAAACACCACCTGGAAAGTCTCACTCTTTGGCATGTTTAGAAGCCAACCCTTGGCATCTCTGTATAAGTTACCACACAGCTCCTTCTAATCAAGGCTAAACATTACTCCTAAGGTGAATAGGATTACAGAGAAAACACGTCAAAACCAATAAAAGAACCTCTACACATATGCTAATAAGCTTACCAAATGTTACCAATCCTAACATGGTTTTGTCAGGAAAAGTCTTTCCTCCACCCTAAGGATTTCCTTGTTATTACAAATTTCTCACAGCTTCAGTTCAGAACAAGTAGCCAGTATTATGAGGCTTCAGTTGGCCAAGTCCTTCCAATTCTCCCCTCAGGATCGGGGCCTTCCATGGACCAGAGGTTGTGTCCATTTGCTGGATCAGGAAGAAGGCCCCAGGTCAGTTAAAACTCAGGATATTTATTTCACAAGTCTTTTCTTTGTCTACTGGTGTCTGGGGAATCCAGTTTGAACTAGTATATGCATCTCTCCAGGAATAGTGGGTGGGAATGGCTTCAAAGGATAATAGAAGAAGTCCCTTAGCATTCACTCTCCCCACTAGAGAAAGTATATATAATGCCACAACAACACATACACAATTGCATTACTACAGTATACTCCAAAGGTATTCGCCCTAATTCAATAAGGTTTAATATATTCAATAAAGTTTACCTTAATTCCATAAGATTTGTTCAGGACATTGTCAATCTGTCACAGGGAGACAAGTACTTACTAAAGCTGGTCTGGAATGGTTTTCCCCATCTCACAGGATTTTGTGATTCATGTTATTTTCCAATCCTGAATTGGAAAAAGTCAAAATCTCAACAATCTTGGGGAAGTCATGATGCCTGTTACCCCACGACCACAAAAAAAAAAAAAAAAAAAAAAAATTCAAAGCGGGTCATTCGAAGCATTTTTTCAGTTTTGATCTTTTATTTTTTAACTTTTTAGTATAAATTAGCACAAGTTTTGAAACCAAAATTTGTTTTTAACTAAAAAATTTAAACTTTGCTTTGAAAATATCATAAGAGGACATTTAGACCTTCTAAACTTTATTTGTCCATTTTTTTTCTCCCAGTCAGGATATTCAACAAAATTGGCTCTTTCTGGCAAAGGGTTTCAATGAATCAGCATTTTCTGACAAAAATATTTCACTGGAAAATTCCTAGCAAGCTCTAGTACTTACCCACTCCCACAGCTGTTTAAAGGATTAGTTAGGTAAAGTTTGCACAGAGCTTTGAAAGTGAAGCGTTACATAAGTACGAAGTACTAGGATTGTAAGTTACATACTCCTGTCTCCAGTAGAAAAGCCCTTTAATAATTTTAGCATGCACTATTGCACTTGAACTCTCTATGCAAACGTTCTATGAACTTCTGCCTCTGTCTACTTATTTCCCTTTCGGTAGCATACCTGTGCACACTACTCCCCTGTATTCTTGCTTAGATTTTCAAATAGCTGTGTAAACAGCCTGGTGGTGGTTGCCACAATACTACACCTGTAAGGTTAACAACGCACAAGTAGGTTGGCAACAATACTTAGATTTGTTTTCCATAAGCACCCAAGAGAATAGACCAAGTCAGAAGAGAGTAGAACCAAAAAAAAAAAAAAAAAATCCCTTAGTGCTTTTTTATTTCAAAATTATTAATTATTAACAATAAACACTAATTAATCACCTTTGCACTTGCATAACCCCTTTCAGCCACGAATATATCCATCTAGGTTCTTATATGTTTCCCCTTGTGGATAGCTTTGCATGCATTAACTAATTAATTCATTAAGCTTCACAATGTCCCTATGAGGTGGGGAGCTATTTTACATTCAGGCAAACTGAAGAAACGCAGAAGGGCCCAATGCTCATTACTCATGTTGAGTAGTACTTGACTCTGCAAGTAGTCCCATTAAAATCAATGTGAGTAAGGCTGGCAGAAGCTGGGGAGTTTTTGCCTAGCACTAATGGAAGTATGCAGTAGAGTGTGGGGGGGGGAGGGGAGCAAAGAGCCTCCATCTATGAGCCAGGCAGCATTGCAGTCCCTACACTCAGAGCAGTACATGGCACACGAAGAACACATAGGAGGATGAAAAGAAGATGGCCCAATGGCTTCACCCCTCCATGCAGCAACCAAAAGAGCTGAATGGCTGCGTGCAGAGGGGTGGGGGTAGAGAGAGCATCTGCCTCCCTTGAAAGGTGCGTAAAAGTGAATGGCCTCCCCTTCCACCCTGGAGATCTCTAGAGGCAGGTCTGCATCACCCCCAACACAGGGCTATGTCACATCACCTGGTGACCTTCCCAAGGTTACACACTGAGTCAGGGGGGCAATCAAGAATAGAACCCAAAAGAATAGAACTGCTTTTTAGGGTAGGATTTTCAAAAGCACTTATCCTTGGCCACATTCTGCTTCCACTGAAGCCAATGGTAAATTGACTTCAATGGGAACAGAATTAGGCCATAGCAGAGCACTGTTGAAAATTCCCACCTTTAATCTTTAATTCACTGTTGAAAATTCCCACCTTTAATCTTTAATTCTTTTAGTCACTGGAGCTGACTAAGATTTTTTTTCAATTATTGCAGATGAGGTCAGTTAGGGATTGCTGCGCTAATATCTCAGTCATTTTATTGCACCAATTTGAAGCTAGGTTTGTATTTTGCCATCCTAACCCTGGATACGTATTTAGCTACAAAACGTGAACATCCATCAGAGACTCTTTCCTCTCTATTCTGTGTGTTAATGTCCCTCTGCTCCCACCCACAACTGCCAAAGAAAGCATGGACTACAAAACAGAACCTTGGAAATGCTAAAGCAAACAAACAATGAAAGAGACATTAGTAACGTACAGGATTCCATTTCAAATCTCTCAGCTAAGTCCTAGAAGAGTATTACATTAAAAATTAAAATTCTTAACAATGAACTTGTGATCCTCCAAAACAACAATATAAATTCAGATGCAAGCATTTCCCCCAAAAGAAATATTATTTTTTCTGAAACATGCAACCTTCCTGGGAAATCCAAGGCAGGCAGATTCATTTCAGCAACAGATATTGAAATTCTGATAAGTAAGAATTTTGTTCCATCCTCCTCTGAGGATACATCCTGAGCATCCTTAGTCTGCTTCTATACACATTCAGTATAAATTCAAGGATTTTTTCTCTTCACATCACAATCATACATCAGAGGGATAGCAGTGTTAGTCTGTATCCACAAAAACAATGAGTCCAGTGGCACCTTAAAGACTAACAGATTTATTTGGGCATAAAAAACCCACTTCTTCAGATGCATGGAGTGAAAATTACAGATACAGGCATAAATATATATTGGCACATGAAGAGAAGGCAGTTACCTTACAAGTGGAAAGCTTATACCCAAATAAATCTGTTAGTCTTTAAGGTGCCACTGGACTCCTCATTGTTTTTAATCACGATCATAGGGGGTGAAGTCCTAACTCTATTGAAGTCAATGGGAACTTTGCCATTTAGTTCACTGTAATCAGGATTTGCCCAGAAGATGTAGGTCCTGATCCCACAAACTTCTATACAGGTGAAGATAATAGGACTACTCATGCAAGAAGAATCATTCACATGAATGTTTGCGCAATCAGCCCCTATATCTTCTGCAGTTATAGTGATGATCCTTTTGTCTTCAATGAAACTGCTCCTGTGACCAAAGTTATTTGTGTATGAAGGTATTTGCAGGATCAGGCCCATACGTAGTTTTCTATAATACAACTTGCCATGTACAGTATTAGGATAAAAGGCTGTGTGACCTGTGCTCCAATACATAAACACTTTGCTTTAAGTATATCCAATTTTCTACACTGTACTGACTTTACCCAGGCAAACATTTTCTGGAAACATGAAACAGGATACTGAAACCTATAACGTGTTTCTCAAAGTTTTCCCAGGTGGTGCAAACTGCACATAAGACAATGGTCCTTTTTGAGAACGAACCTTAAGAACGATTCAAACTTCATTTCCAGTAAGTTTCACATTCCTTTAATTGCTTCAGTTCAATATTCCCCTCAGTAGTACCAATTAGTAGGCTGCTGCCCTTTTACTGCCCTCATTGTCTCTTGTAATGTAAAGCAGCATTATCATCATTTACCGCTAAGAGGGATTTTTTTTCATGTTCATTTTTGTACAATTATCCATCATAGAATATGTTCATTTAAATATGTCCATCTGTACCATATCCATAAACACAAATGCCAGCCAGGGGCTTTTGCAATGTATATTCCACCCCTATTCTCCCGCAGGTCACCTAGGGAGAAAGGAGACGGAAAATAAAAGGTAACTTTAACATTGTCTACTTCAGTTGATAAAGTGTCAGATTGAGAGTTCACACTTGAGGAATTTCCTTCAAGTTTTTCCATTTTGTCTCCCAATATCATCACCTGCAGAGTGCAGGCATCCAATTCAAGACTGAATCTCTCCATGGTGAACTTAATGGCATTTAATATTGTGCTCAGAGAAGCTTCTGAAGCCAATTGCTCGATGGTAAGACCGTCGGGGCAGGGTTTGTCTCTTTTGTGTGTCTGTACAATGTGCAGCACAATGGGGCCACGATCCTGATTGTGCCACCCTGACACATATTTACTACTCCTCCCACCACCAGAGCCCCAGTGGGGAGTAGAACTGCAGTTCTCTTGGTAGAAAGTAAAGTTTTAGACTACAAGTATTATCCCTTCCCTGCCCATCCAAGCCTCACTTTAGAAATGATTCTATAGTCTTGTTTAAACGGAGGGGAGGGGGGATTCCTAAACTACAAGCGGGTGTTAAAATGGATTCAGCTGACTCACTTTTAAAACCAATTGGAGTTCAGGCTCTGGCACTCATTTTTATAACCAGTTAGTTAAACTTCACTGAGGTTCTAAAACCGATTTAAACTTTGGGGGAAGTTTCACAGAGATCGAATGCTGCAGGTCTAGACCAAGCACAAGAGAGTCTCTGTGGTAGGAATGTCTGCTCTGTAGCTGGTATGGTGCTTCCCAGTGCGGGTAAACAGATGCACCTTGCTGAGTAGAGCTAGTATGCTAAAAACAACGGCACAGCAAGGGATAGCACTGGCGGTGACTTGAGTACACAGCCAGGGCATCCAGACGGGGGGTAGCACAGGCAACAGTGTGGGCCTGCCTCCTGTGCTACTCCTGGCTATGCTGGATTTTAGCATGCAAACTGGAGCTTAGGAAGTACACTCCCAGCTGCAGCATAGACATGCCTGCGCTATTGTCACAGGTACCAGCAGCACTAACTCCTAGCAACCATCTTTACTCACCCTCCAATTTATAGTCAGTCATTTTTTAAGATAACTTTAAAAAAGAACTTTTTTACATGCACTGGCTGTAATAAATGCACACCGCATGCTCTAGTCTGATTGATTTTCACAAATATATGTATGCTAGGATTTAACACAGATTCTTCCCATTCAGGTCGCTACACAGAAGGTTCTTGTTGATTGTGTAATTGATCTGATGAGAGGATAGAAATGAGTACAAGCTTTACTTAACATTCCAATAAGCCCATTCATTAACATACCCAAACAAAGCTACAAGCAGAGAAAGAGAGAGAGAGAGAGAGCTCTCAGGACTATAGGCACACTTACCTACTGCTAAGAGTTATGGGAAACAAAGATAGAAGGAATCAACCAGTCGAGCACATCAGCTAACAGGCCATGAATCAGTCAACACCATTTCAGGAGCCTGACATTCCAAAATTTAGGGAACAGAGTCAAATCTTTTATACTTTTATTTTATGTAACTATTCGGCTACATGTCCCTATTTCTGGGGCCACAATAAACTTCATTCTTGCCCATTAGCCACATGTGCCTTTCCGATCACAGAAGCAAGCTATTTGTATCAATTAATTTCTTAATAACCGATAGGCATCAGTGCAGTTATCTCTAGAGTTACCATGTCGCAAAAGCCCCCCGCAAGAGCCCCTTATTTCAAAATTACTTGTGAAAGCTTGTGGTGTACCTGTTCTTCTGTGGTCAACCTGTTTGTTACACAGAATGAAAAGGCACAATTCATGACCTTGAATTAAATCCTTACGCCTACTTTGGCTAACTAAAACCCAAGCCCGACACATTAGGCCTCACACACAATAAATGTTACCCTTCTATTATAACAAAGTCTAACATCCCTATTATTTGTGTTCTCCTACTTGCCCCCAGCATGCTTCAATGTACTCAGCATTACAACTAATCAGTAATATAGCCTATAGTGTTAGTACAAAAGCACAACAGGATCATAGGATAACAATGCACAGAGAAAGGGGACATAGTACAGGGTACACAGTGCACAAATATACGCATAGAAAGGGGGCACAGATGGGAGATAAACAATGTACAAATAAAGGGGACAGAATGTACAAATTCACTTTCAGATTACAAAAAAAGCATGGGATAGGGGACACAAAGCATAAATAAAAATACAGCTACAAAAAGAGAATATGAGCGTGTGGCCTGATCGTGTCCTTTGGGACTAGATGCAAAAGAGACACCCCCCACGGATGGACATACCTCTCCTTATGTGGAAGGACTCAGCCACCTTCCCAGCAGAGTTCCCTAGTACCCCAGGCCTTGTAAAGAGCTCTCTGTGCATCTAGGGATCCATGTGAGGGGAAGGCTCAGGTAGTGGGCAGGCTGATGGAGAAGGGGGCAAACTGGGGGTGGTAACTTTCCAGCCAACCACCCTCCAGAAATAAGAACCTACCTTCAGGGGAGATCCAGAGGAGTCCTTGAAGCTTTGCTACCAGGGATCAGGGGCAAAACCAGAGGGGGCCAGACTTGGTCTTGAGGCAGAGCCTCCACGTACATGGCACCATGTTGTCCCCTGCAGACCCCTGGATGGAGAAGGAAGAAGGAGGAAGGGCCATAGCTCAGACCTATACCTCTGCACGAGCCCAAATGAACTAGTCAGCCACAGAGATGGGAGCATGTGGTACCACCCAAAAAAAAAAAAATTGTGCCACATTAGTCTTCCCAGCAGGGCGGGGAATGTGTAAGAAGGAATGTGCTCCCAGGGATACAATCCCTCTACAAGCTTTATCTTTAGCTGTGCATATCTCCATCAGAACCAGTGCTAAATTCCTATGGCCCAAAGATTTTAAAAGCTCTATGGCCAAATTCTCTGCAGGCCTAATTCCATAGACTTTGATAGAGTGGACCCAACAAAAAGTTTGGACATTAATTCTGAAGTTAGGCCTTTTTCCTGACTATCCCAACCCAGTACAATGTAAATTGCATGGAAAGGAAGAAGCCAGTAATAACATAAAACATAGCAGTAGTAGTTAGTCAGCAAAACTAAGTCTAGGAAAACCATTTATTACAAGAACTAGGTGAACAATTCACAATCAAATTTATATGACAAATTTAGCCTCCTTTTTCTGCTTGTAGAATATTCATTTAACAAAAGGATTCAACTAATATTTTTGCAAATTGTATTAACTCAATGGATTGATTGTAAACAGCTTTCTGCAAGTAGCCAGGCTGCTCAGGTTACATATGACTGATACGATAGGTCATATCTTATAGTTTCTGCTCTCTGGCATGTCCAATGTGAATAATCACACATGAGACTAATATTCTTCCCCCCCCCGCCCCCCAAATCCTGATGTTCATAAGTTTAAAAATGTGAGGATATATTTGTAAAAATTCAATATTTTGTAGTATTAACTCAGCTGGGGATACTAATGTCTCATTTCCACCTAAAACTTGGAACAGCAGCATTTCCCCCCCCAGTACAGAAAATGTTTGTGAAGTGCAGCTAGCTTCATGGGAGACGAAGGAATGGAACCAATGGAGAGTTATTAAGATGCAGAATACTGGAGCATGAGACACAAATACATTAGGTGGTGGATATAACTGAAGATTGCAGACATTCTTTCATATTTCATTGATCAAATGACAAAGAAATGAACCTAACCGAGTTATAAAATGTATCATGAATTGGAAATGCTGCAGATAGAATAAATAAAACATGTGCTATTCACTTAATTATATTTTTAGTGTTAATAGTGCCAGCTCTTCCTAGCTAGAGTTACATTTTTAATAAAACTGTCCTTATTTGAATCAGTGTGGACAAGTATAGATTGGTCCTGTAGATTATTTCATATACAGTAACTCCTCACTTAACGTTGTAGTTTTGTTCCTGAAAAATGTGACTTTAAGCAAAACGATGTTAAGTGAATCCAATTTCCCCATAAGAATTAATGTAAATAGGAGTGGTTAGATTCCAGGGAAATTTTTTTCACCAGACAAAAGACTATATTATATATACATATATACACACACACACACAGAGTATGAGTTTTAAACAAACAATTTGATACTGTACACAGCAATGATGATTGTGAAGCTTGGTTGAGGTGGTGAAGTCAGAGGGTGGGATATTTCCCAGGGAATGCCTTACTGCTAAATGATGAACTAGCACTCAGCTGAGCCCTCAAGGGTTAACACATTGTTGTTACTGTAGCCTCACACTCTACAAGGCAGCACAAATGGAGGAAGGGGAGACAGCATGGCAGACAGAGACACATACCTTGTGTGTGTGAGAGAGAGATGTGCATTGCCCCTTTAAGAACGCTGACCCCACTCTAAGTACATTGCCTTTTTAAGTAGATCAGCAAGTTGAGACAGCAGCTGCTGCCAGCAAGTTCCCTCCGTCCTGAACCATGTCATATCCGTCCCCCCTGCTCTGTGGAGATGGGGTAAGTGGGGGGCAGGAGCAGAGGGAAGGGGGACACCCTGACATTAGCCCCCCTCTTCCCTTTCCCCCCTGCACAGCAAGCAGGAGGCTCCCGGGAGCAGCTCCAAGGCAGAGGGCAGGAGCAGCATGGGGCAGTGGAGGGAGGGACAGCTGATAGCCTGCTGGGCGGCTGCCACACAGGGAACTTAGGGGAGTGGGTAGCTGATAGGGGGGCTGCCGGTCCACCCTGCTTTCCAAGCCCCGACCAGCTAGCTCCAATGGGTTGCTCTTTCTGCAAGCAGTGGACAAAGCAGGCGGCTACCAAACTACGTTATAAGGGAGCACTGCGCAACCTTAAACGAGCATGTTCTCTAATTGATCAGCAACGTAACAATGAAACAACGTTAACCAGGCGCGAGCCGAGGGATGTACTGGACGCCTCTTCCAGCAGCTCCCATTGGCCTGGAGCAGTGAACCGCGATCGGCCAAACCTACGGACGCGGCAGGTAAACAAACCGTCCCAGCCCGCCAGGGGCTTTCCCTACACAAGTGGCGTCCCAAGTTTGGGAAACACTGCCTTAGGGAATTATCCTGTATTAGCCTTTTTAGACTAAAAGTTTGTATTATGACTACCTTGTGAACAGTAGATGCCATCATTTCAAAGCTCTTTGGCTTCATCATATTTCAGGAGCACGCACTGTCATAGCACCTCTTGCGAGGCACAGGTCTCATGAAAACCCATGTATAATGGGTAGATACAGCTGTTGTCAATGGCAAGACAGACAGGCTCCTACCTAAAAGTGACTAACAGGACACTGGTTTCACTCCAACAGTGGGCAGGCTGTACCAGACTGTACTACATGGGTATTCCTGCAAGTCTCAGCTCTAGTCCTGACCTTCAGCACAACTCCACTCCTGCTCCTTCTCCCATTGTCTTCACTCATCCCAGTCCTCCTGTCTAATGGTCCCTTACCATGCCCCCATCTCTTCTTATTTGCATACTCCCTTTCATGCTCTTGCCTCTGCTTAGAACATCCTCCATCTCCTTGGACAACCGTGACCTCCCTTATTTTGAACTCCTTCTTAAGGCAGACCAATGTTACTATAATTATCTCCACCAGTGTATTCAAGCTGCAACTTCAACCTGTGCATCATGGCCAAGATTCTGAAGAGCGACCCGTGATTTTGGAGGTCTCTATTTCTGGAGCACCTAGCCTGAGACACTTTCAAAGGGCCCAAATTTTTCAGAAAGTGCTGCGTACCCACCATCTGAAAATTGGGACCCTTTAGGGTGTTATGTTAGGCTTGCAACATTTGAGGGCCCAAAATCACAAATCCGTTTTAAAAATTTTGGCCCATAGGTAAGATCCAAGGTGGGATTTAGAAAATGTAAGGGAATTAGGAGCCCAACTCCCATAGGTAATGGGAGGTTGGTAACCTCTTACACTGGGATTTTCAAAAGGGGCCTATGTCTAATATAGGAGATCACTTCCTTAAAACAGGGACTCTGTTCTCCTCTGTTCAGCACTCTGCGTACCAATCATACCCCACAGATGATGCATTATTAACACTGTTGTCCACATACTGCTCTTTGAATCACTGACTACGTATTTGCTTTTTGTAATATGTTTTGCACAGCTGCTGCAGCCAGTAGTGCAGATGTGCACTGTGTGTTGATGCTGAGTGGTATGAGACCTCAAAACTCAAAGCAATAAGAAAATCATAATTGCACAGAGTCAGCAGCTTGGTTTGAATCTTTCCCCTACTAGGATTATAGAACCACTTTCATGTCTTGCTGCTGAGGTGCACCAAGTATTCAGCATGTTGAATAAATGGGAAGCACTTTCTAATTGTTTCCTGGAAAATACAACCAATAGGGATCTGTTGTATGTTTTGCAATGTTCAGTGTTGGTGGTGGTTGTTGATGGCAGTTAATAAGAACAACTTTTGATAAAGGAAGGAAATGTGCATTCCAGATAAACGGAGACGTTGAAATGTCAAATAATTTGAGAGAACCATTATAAACCACCTGAATTATCAGGAGACATAATATATATTATGTCACTATTAATCCTAAGCAGGTTTTCTACATAAAGAGGTTTAATGATTTATGGACACAAATACTGAAATTAAATGAGTTCATATTTTGTAGCTTCAGTTTTTTTCTCTGAATTGCACAATGCAGTTAAAACAAAAGTTACCAGCGTAACAGTGCTCATGACTTATAGACATGGGGCAACTGAGACTCTTTCTCTAGCAATAATACTCATTTCCTTCTTCCTCTTAGTTTTCTTTCTTTCTCTGGGCTGCATTGTGTTTTTAAGGCACAGTCCTGCACTGGAGATTGGGCAGAGATGCACCGTCGAATAGGAGCAGCAGAGGCATTGTGTCTCAGGCATATTTGGAGCTTCCTGGGACACAAGAAGAGTGCACACCGCAACTTCCTTTTATAGGACAGAGCTTGCTCTGTTACTGTGCTAGTCACACTATAGGCTGGTGCAGAGATGGGACTAATCAGACTAAGTGCTACTCGGTGCATAAGCGCCAACTCCGTGGGTGCTCCTCTGGGGCTGGAGCACCCACGGGGAAAATTTGGTGGGTGCTCTGCACTGACCGGCAGCTCCCCGCCCCCTCACCTCTGCCTCCGCTCCGCCTCCACCTTCTCCCCGAGTGCGCTGCGTGCCAACTTTTTCCCCCTAGCTCCCAGCGCTTGCGCCACAAAACAGCTGTTTCACGTGGCTGGGAGGGAGGGGGGAAGAGGGGGAACGCGGCGCGCTCATGGAAGAGGTAGGGCCGGGGCGGGGATTTGGGGAAGGAGTCCAATAGGGGCAGGGAGGGGGCGGAGTTGGGGCGGGGACTTTGGGGAAGGGGTTGGAATGGGGGCGGGGCAGGGGTGGAGTTGGGGCAGGGCCGGGGGGACGAGCACCCACCGGCACCAGGGAAAGTTGGCACCTATGACTCGGTGTGCAAATGGTGGCATGACCAGGCTCTAACATGGGCGGCCGGTGACCTGGCTGTTGGGGAATAATAGCCTCTGGCCCCTCCCCTTGTGCCTGAGGCCCCGCCCCTCCCACTTCCTTTTTGCCCCCTCCCTCCAGCCCTGGAGCACCTGGCGGCCAGGCAATGTGGCCATAGCGCCTCCAGCATGGTGCGCCGGGCGGCCAGCCCCAGAGCGCCGAGCGGCATGGTCCAAGTGGGCAGTGCGGCCCCAGTGCCAGCTGCCCTGAGTCCCTGAGGGAGAGAGGCCGGTTATTCCCAGCCCCAGCCAGTCTGGGCCAGGGCAGAGCTCCGGGAACTGCAGGCTGGGGGCAGAGTGTGGGCAGGGCCACGCCAGGCTGTTTGGGGAGGCACAGCCTCCCCCAACCTTCATGGATCCTAAATATTTAAACAAATAGTATTTGGAAATTTTGAAGAGGGGGATAAAACCAACATTTTTCTCTATGTTAAAACATCCACAAAGCAGACAAGATGGCGAAGCTATGGAGTCAACCACAGAGAGCTGGTTTAACTTCCAATAAGCACCTCCTTCACAAACCTTTTTGTAATTTCACAAGGTCACATGGTCTGTGGCATGCAAGGGAGCTAAAGAGAAGGGGGAAAAGGCATAAACAAACTGTAACCAGTGGAATGAAGAGTGGGGGCTAAGCAGCACCTTTCCATCCTCCCCATGAAATAGCAGAAGCCCCCTAATGGGGACAATGGATGAGAATCAGTATTTCGGGTGAGGTTTGATTACACTTTGCTAACAGGTGCTCAGCAAACGAATCAGCGTAGGAGCTGTTGCAATTTCAACTCAACAACATCCACAGATCCTCTGCCCCTGCACTCCAAGAGAGCAGCCTACAGTTATGCTGGGAGAACCAAGGATGGCATGACTCCCAAATGAGTTATTTGGCTGTGGGAGGTGAAAGCTGAAGAGTAATACTGAGCAGGTGATATGATGCACAGTGACCCTGGAATCTAAAGGACGGGGACGGGCTCCATGCTGACTCCCCTACGTGCTTCAAGAGGTAGTGTTGCCTGCTCTCATGATTTCAATAGCTAGTCTTGCACTATTTGATGTTTTTCTTAAAGCCTCTGTTCCTGCAGTCATGTGATTATGTGACAATCTCAGCTTTCATTTAAGAGAAAGTTTCTAACCCTCATGATTGAAAAGAAAAGTTAAGAAATGTGAAATCAAAAGGCTCAAACCCGTAAATCAAACCAAACAAACCCTAAATTGAAAAAACAACATGATTTTAAGCCATCTCATGAATTGTGGGTGCCTCGTTCATGATTTTTGGCACGCTTGGGGTTGGCCATACTGATGACGACTCAAACCCCTTGTTTCTTGCAGAAAATGCAGCACTAACTGGCAAGTTCACAATTTTAGGAACATTTCCCCCCTTGTTGTGGGTTCTTCCAGAAAAGAATTTGGCTCTTAATTTTCTAATCTGAATTAGCTATGTTTTTTAGTCAGAATGAATTCAGCAAATTGCAGCTAATTTACAGACAGCTGAGTGGGAAGGCAGGTCAACACTCGGCCAAATGAGCAGTAACAATAGATCTGTAAAGGACATCATCAAAGGACAGCATTTTGTGCCAACAGGGTGCAGGGACATTTGGAGATTATCACAGGCTCCAACAGTCTGTCTGTAATAATCAGTTTCAAACCATTTTCAGGTAAACAGTTATACTAATAAGACAGATGCTTTCCCATCTACGGCCATTTAAGGAGCTAGGTAAAATCCTGTAGAGCGTAATTCTGCCAGCTTGCTCATTGAATAAGTACTGTAATCCCATTGACTTCAATGGAGCTACTTGCAGAGAAAGTTCTGCTTATCATGAATAAGTTTGGCAAGATTGGGTTCTTATTGGACCAGTTCTGTAAAGCTAAAGGCTAGGCGGTGCCCTGCCTTAAATCAGGCATGCAAAGGTGTAGGATTGAGTAGGAGCTCTCCCATTCACAGCCTTTGCTAGGATTGGCTACAGTGGCTTGGGGCAGTGCAGGGGAGATTGTTTTGCCCAGTTGCAAATGGATGAAAAGAGGACACGCATCAGGCAGAGCCATGGATCAACAAGCTAGCTATGGGGGAGTCCAAAACTTCAGTGCTACACTATTTAAATGGGTGTAGCAAGTGAGTGACTGTCCTTCTTTATGCCACTGGGGATCCCTGAGAGACGTTGTGCTCTGAAACTCAAATGATTCCACCAAGGTCTTTGTACTCCCCCTCACTATGGACTGCAGGCTAAAGCATGATCTAACCCTAAACTAGGACATATAAATCATCCTATAGCTCATCTTTTAAAACCCTAATTATAATAAAATTTACTGGGCTAGATTCATCCATGCTGCCCCTTCACCCGAGGGATTCAGCCTGAGGAAGAACAGGTGGTTTTTCTACCCCCTCCCCTTGCTGTGTGGTCTTACTGGGAGGGTGCAGGGCCTGAGCAACTTTCACTCGAAAACACATCTCCAAAGCAACATAATTGCTGGAGGCTGCACAGGTGACACCTTGAATTGACGCATCCCCTGCCAGCATGAGTCATTTCACCTCACTTTGGAAGTTGTGCTTAGCTGCTGTGGCCCCTTCTCCGTTGAAGGGGGTTCAGGCAATAATATTTTCCACCACTGGTGAAAGACATCAGGAACCCCAGGATGAATCTAACCCAATGGACCAAACTCAGACTCCAAATATGGAGTTGCACCCACTTCCACCATTTGGTTCATGGAGTTTAATTAAATAAACAAGTGAAAAACTGCTCTTGTTTACTCTCCTTAGCTGGCATAGCAACCGGTATAGTTGTTACTTGAATATACTTGGCCAGATTCAGATACTTGGGGTATGCTGGTGTAGTGATACCAATGCCCACTGCATTGAGCCCTTCGTGCTGGAACAGTGATTAACAGGAACAACTAACCTTCTGGAATGTGGGTTTATTACAGGGGGTAGGGGAAGCGGTGGGAAGAATTCCTTTGGCAGCTGTGCTCACTCCCATGCATTAACAAACTGCATGTGCAAGAAGTCTGTTATAATCACCACTGCTGAGCTTTAGTAAACATTCCATGCTCAATGATCTGTCTGAATGGCTTGGTACACCCGCTGTAGGGAACGCTGAGCAGGCCTCGGCCTGGGTACGTACCCAGTTAGAATCCCTTTTCAGGGAAGACAGAATTGAAAATACCTAAAATGTCTCAGCTGAGTTTTATAGGATTTACCCTATTCCTCCCTCTCAGCAGGTAAAGTTTCCAAAACAGCCATTCACTAGGCGGATTGGTACCTGCCTTGCTATATAAACATCTCCTAAGCAGTGGTGAAGCACAGTTTTTATATATTCTCATCTTGTTGCTGCACAGTTTATGAGAGGTCAGAGGGCACCTGGTCTAAAGTCCAATTCTTGGGGTGTCTAATTTGAAACACAGTAACTTCGTGTCAGAGCTCTGGTGCCACAGGGCACAAATGTTTCCTTTGGCTAGATGAGCTCTGCAAAATAAATGAATCCAGAGCAATTCTAGCAAAGGTAAACATAGAGTAGAGAGTACTGGAGTTTTCCCTGATGGCTCTTGTCTAGAACTTGCTGTGAATGCACAAAACTCAGTGGGATTTAAACACAACAGAATAATTATTCTGTACTAGAAACGATGATTTGCTAGTGCTGGCTTCTCTGTGATTTTTCCTTGAAATGACATTCCATGTGGCAAAGGGACACCATCTTATGGTACCTGCTGGGTTACTAATTAAGTGGAACATAGTCATGCCTTAGCATTTCCACCCCCTCTCTAAATCAAGGCCCCATGATCATCTTTAAAAAATATGGCGGGGAAGGTTGTATTTTCTATTCATAACTGACCACTTTACCTATACAGATTTCTGCTTATCTGCTACCTCAGAAATAGAGCGTTACAGCTTCTAAAATGCCACACCAGACAGAGGTCCAAGCCAAAATCCCAGGTGTGGTCTTTGAGAAACCGAAGATCAGAATAATAGTTGTCGGTCCTTATATCTACCATGAAATGAGCCAAAAAGAATCTAAACACACCCAAACTTTAGGAAGTTTAGATTAATAGTTGAGGCCTGATCCAATAATGGGGGGGGGGGGAGAGGAGGAAGAAAAAGTGAGAGCTAGATGCCCTTTCAAAGAAGTACCACCAGGGGAATGGAGCATGCCACATGCTTACCAGTTCACTGACAGAGAGGGGAGTAAAAGTTAGGGAGGAAAAAGGGCCTGTTGGGAGCTGTCAAAAGCAAAGCGAGAGAGCCTAGACACCACAGTGAATAGGGTTAAGTTGCAATGAGCACTCACTGTCTTCATGACGGTTGCTGGTGAGTTGCCTCCAGCTGAGTGGTACTCCATGCTTTCATGTGTGTTGGATGTCCATGTTTAAAATTTGGCTAATTCTGGATAAGCTACCCAGACCTCTTGCTGTTGCCCAGATTTACCAACATCTATGGCTAATATGCTACAGAAGCTGTAAACCTCCAGTCAGATGGCCACCCTGGTAAAGTTTACACCATAATGTTTAGCTTAGGGTATGTCTTCAGTACCAAAAAGGTGTGTGTTTTCTGCAGGATAATTTAATGCACATTTGTTATCCCATGGTAAAATCCGACTGGAGATCAGGCATCTATAGTTTTTAACCCCAAGGTAGTCAGGCAAGGACAACACTATAACCAGAGGCAGGGTATCTCCGCTAGTTTACCTGGTGGTAATAATAATGTGCCTTGTCTCCACTAGGATTTTGCCAAGGGATAGCAAATGTGCATCAAATTATCCTGTGGCAAACACACATCTTTTGGGGCAGTGAAAATAAAGCCTGCTTCATTTGTAATACTTCTATTCAGTTTATTAAAAGATGAGAATGGTATTGGGGCTAAGGCTCAGGACTGTGACTCAGAAGACCTGAGGTGTATTTTTTTTTTCAGCTCTACCATGAGATTCTTGTTAGACCTTAGGCAAGTCTCTTATTCTGTGTGTCTCAGTTTCTCCTCCATGAAGTGGAAATGATCATGCTTAGCTACTTCACACGCTGAATTCCTTGGATGAGCATTCTATGTAAGTACAAAATAGTATTACTTTAAGGCAATGTATATGAAGTTAATCAGAGCCTTTGCACACAGTGCCTTATAAAAGAGATGAATGTATAGCTAGAGGTTATCCGTGCCCTGAGAATTAGAGTGGTTCTCATTCTCGTGGCTGGATAATTGCTGCACTGTATTATGTATGTTTGCTAAGTCATAGCCACATTTTATTCCTCTATTCTGTTTTTTGTAATGCAGTGTTTGTTCATTGCACATTGGCATGATGGCTGAGACTATATTGTTTGATTTAAGCATCTGCTGCTATTCAGCACATAGTGACGGAACAACACATGGCTGACATTGTTCCTCCTACAGGTACTCCTACTCCCTAGGAACCCAACCGTGTATGTGTAAGATAAGGAAAGAACACAGGAGACAGCCCACTGAGGAAAGTTCTATACATGAGAGGCTGAAACCCAGCCAGTGCAAAACAGAAGAAAGGTTATAAAGAAGCCAGAGTGCTGAGTGTGTGTTCTCGGCCTTACCAGCAGGATTTTGCAAGACAAAGGGGTTATTTTCACCAAATTAAACTTGCAAATTTCATACCTTGAAGGCCTGACATTGTAATTCAAACTCTCTGACATTGAAAGTTTAATGATTTACCATGGCTCACAACCTACACAGACTGAGACCAGAGATTTGTGAGCAATTAATTGATAATGTGTTACAATCCAAGCTAACAATAAGCACTTGCTCTCACAAAGCCACCAGTAGGCATTGCCCATCAAGCTGCATACAAGTACTTCAAAGATTAGAACAATTTTCCTCCACCAGTTCAATGCACATGACACTTTTATATCTTAATTGAGCCTAATCAATGAAATGTGTACCAAATCAGGTCAGTAAAACTCTACCTACTACTATTACATCTAATTATTATTTATATGAATCTGGAGATATTCAGACCCTACGTGAGATTGGATGTGTAATCCAATTGGATGTGTATTATGAGCTAATAAAAAGAATGACAGTCTCTCTTTAATATTCAGTGACAAATTGTTTAGGCTGAAAATTTCTCCTAAAGGAAAATGGTTATAAATGAGCGAAGAAAATCCTCCATGTTCTAGATGTTTAAAAACAAACAAATAGATTTCTCCCAATAAAGCCAGGGATCCGCACAAAAGTAGTTTTGTGCTTGCTTTGCTTGGCCTGCAGAAGTGATAAACTGACAAATACTATGCCCTGGTATGTTTGTATTCCTCTTGATGCTATCAGTGACGTTAATGCACAAACAACTGAGCAAAATGGAACTAAGGCCATGTCTACACTGAAGACCTTACAGCGGCGCAGCTGCATCGGTTCACCAAAAGTGCTAGTGTAGACATAGCCTGAGTTGTGATTAATGAGCAGCAACAGGAGAGGGTAGTCCACTGGTTAGGGCACTAGCCTGGGACTTGGGAGATTTGGGTCAACTCCCTGGTCTGACACAAACCTCCTGTGTCCTAGGCCCAGATCCTCAAAAGTATTGAGGCACCTAACTCCTGACAACATCAATGGAAGCTAAGCACTCACATACCTCTGAGGGTCTGCACCTTATGGGGTGTCTACACAGCCAAAAAAAACCCCAACCTCATGAGGCAGTGAGTCTCAGAGCCCGGGTCAACTGCCTTGGGCTCACACTACAAGGCTAAAAATAGTCATGTAGACATTTGGGCTTGGACTGGAGCCTAGGCTGTGAAACCCACTGAGAGGGGAGAGTCTCAGAGCCTGGGCTCCAGCCCAAGTTGTAACATCTACACTGATATTTTGAGCCCCGTAATACAAGCCCCACAAGCCCAAGTCAGCTGACCCAGTCTCTGACCCTCACGGCAGTGCATAGCTTTTTTGCTATGAAAACGTACCCTAAATCTCTTTGTCTCAGTTCTCCAGCTGTAAGATGGGGATGGATAGTACTTTCCTACCTCACAGGCGTTTTGTAAGGAGGAATATATTTTATTTATTTACATTGATTGTGAGGTGCTCAGATACTATGATGATGAGGGCTCTAAGTATCTTGGATAGACAGGAATATATTTTTGAGAAACAGAGACAGTCCTAAACCCCAGATCCTTCAATGATCCCTGTGCAGGGGAAGGGCTCCACCCATATAGAGCTCCTTACAGGATAAGGGCCTAAATAGTTATGGAAAGAAATGTTAGTCAAGTTTTACAAATCTCTTACAAAAAATGGAGCATACAACAGGGTTCAAACCTAGAAAGAATGTTTGTTTGCATCCCTTTATCCAAACCAATACAATAAATAATTTAATCCAACTATTACTGCTAATCATTTGTATTGTCATAACGCCTAGGAGCGGTAGTCACGGACCAGGACCCCATTGGTGTCACGTTACGTTTAACAATTTTATTAAACCAAAGAAAACTACTAAAACATGGTCAAAAGTGCTTGTAATAAACTTGGTACATCCTATTTCACAATAAATAGTTCCTATGGTTCCAATGCGCCAATTAAACAGTTTCGCATTAATTTGCCTTGCAGGAATTCTGTATTACCATCTACTCATACAGAGCAAAACCTATTTCTTAAAATATACCCCCCAGAGTTGCTTCTCTGTTAGTATGAAATTTAAATATGTCACTTTGATCACTGGAAATCAAGTGGAATTACCATTTTGACTAAGAATATCTAACTCTAAGATTAATTAATCCTAGCAACTGTTTAGAGAGAAACATGATCTAGTGGTTTGAGCACAGGCCTGGTAGCTACTAGCTCTTCAGTTCTAATCCCAGCACAGCAAAGTTACAAAGACCAGGGGTGAAATCCTGGTCTTTCTGAGTTCAACAGCAAAATGCCTGTCAAATTCAATAGCACCAAGATTTCTCTCCAGATTTTTCGAGAAGTGTTCAACATCCAACATCTCCCATTGTTCTCACCCAACAGCTCCCATTCCTTTTCAGTGAAGCTGGGTCCTGCACTATTTTGAAAACCTGGCCACTATTTAGGTGGCTAAATGGGAGCTGAACTCTTGAAAATATGGCCCCTAACATCTCTATCTCAGTTTCATCCTCTGTAAAATGAGGATAATCCTCTTCTCAGGGGAGTTGTGAGGATGATGAGAATTTGTGTGTGGTGTTTTACAGAGAGTAAAATCACAGAGAAAATGCTAGCTGCTATGGTAATACAAACCCAATGTTTGTTTTCTTCAGACATGCAGATTTGCCATCACATCCCAGAGCAAGCCCGATGCTCCAGTCCATTCCACTGGTTTTATGCTGGTATAACTCCACTGCCACCATAAAACCAGTGTACCTTATTGGAGAATCAAGCTCAGTGAGTTTTCCTCTGCATCTGCATCAGGCTGGGAAGCAGGACCAAGCATGTCAATTAGGGAAGGGCTCGGCTGCACTCCCTCTTCACAGAAAACCCAACCACGCTACACCCAAAGCTGAAAGGCATCTTCTCAAAATTTATTATTAGACAACATGTGATTTTGTATCCCCCCCCTGCAGAGGACAAAGAAGGAGAGAGACACCAAACCATTGAACATAGCACCCTGAATTTCCTTCCGTTTAGGGTGGGGTGGGACAGTGGGGCTGTATATTAAAATAAATAAGTCAGATAAATCTCTCATTTTCACATCATGTACCACCATTCCAGACAGCAGGACTTTAGGGCATGTGAAAACACAAAAGGAGGGCTTCCTGAAAGTAAGTAGGTACCTAAAGAATACTGACAATTCATCCTCAGAATTATTTAGGAGTCCACCTCTACTGAAGGCAGAAACTGCCCCCAATCATGGACATCCATCTTGTACTGAATGGCACGATGGTGAACAGATTACCAGATTTCCTGTTGACAGATGGCTGGTGGGACTGGATGAATGGTGACATGCTCTTCCTGATCCTACTGTGTCCATGCTGACCTCATCTCAGTTATTGTCCTGGGACTTTGTCCCCTTTCTCCTCCTGTGGGACCTCATACTTCTTCTGCCCCACTTGACTCTTTAAGGTCTTGATTCTGGGATAGGAAGGCAGCTTATAGCAAACTTCTTGGTTGATGTTCCTGTGCCCACGGAGTCTTTCCCCTCCTGACTCCTACTCCATCCCCCACCCCAAACACATCCATGAGGAAGAGACAAGAGGAGAGACTATGGAAGGAGACTCTGCCCTGTCACTCATCTGCTCTGCAGCTGTGAGAAAGCGCAAGCTTTAGTGAGCAAAAGGTGAAGAATAAGAGGTAAATACATCCTGACACCTGGACAGTAAAAGTCAGAGGTGCCCACTGGGTGGCAGAGAGCTGGGCAAAAAGCTGGAGGGCTGTTTATTTAAAAGTTGAAGTAGTAGGTTGCTTCTGGCCCACAGCCCCTTTCCTTATTCCATGAATCTTGTCCCCAGCCATTTTAGGCTGTTAATTATGCTGTGGTTTCAGGAACATAAGAGTTGTCCTATTGAATCAGGGTACCCTGCCTCCAAAAATGGGTCTATCCCATATGCTATCCCAACCTGTATAATGCACCTATCCAATTATTTTCCATCTGAATTTATTGCAGTTCACTAGTGTGTGTGTATGTATGTATGTATCATTGCTGTACTGAACAGAATCAGAACTGCTCAGCTGCTAGCCCTAAGCTGTCTACTGTACAGTTCTCTTTTGGTTGAAAGGGCCTATCCTTTGGAGCAGGGAGATCTAAGTTCTATGCACACTGTCACCAAGACACTCTGAATGGCATGGTTTGTAGCATAACAACCATTGTGAACCCCTAAGTGACCATGGATTTCTTAAAACATCACATCATATGTCTAAATCCACACATACACACTCATGTGCCAGTTACTAGACTGAGGCCATCAAACTAATTTTACTTGTGAAAAATGAAGTTGTACCTGGAGAAGTAGAATCTCTTGAAGTTTACACTATGTACCATCTATCTATCTTAGAAAAGACTTTTATGATGTTCTTTATTGGTAGTAACAGGAATTCTATAGAATGAACAGAATATTTTCATAGAAGCAGCATAAAAACCAAAGAAAAGGAAGAAGGGCAGGATTTATTCCATGTTTCATTGAAAAAGAAGCCAGCTATCCAGGATTACTGTCTACCTTTCATCTCTAAAATGAATAATTTATTCTAGGAAAACAAAAATACTTTATTTATGATGACAGAGAGACTATAAATTTGCTCCTTATATGTGCATTGACTAATTAGATTAATTAAGCATGCATGCACTTCTGAACAATCAGGCAGGTGGCAAATCACATTTAAGATGACTTATATGATTTATTCCATCCTCCTTGCACTTGATAAATGACATCCATTCCAGTATGAAACCAGGGGAGAAAAGAGCATATTTTCAATGTACAGCATCTTTTCCTTTTTTTTTTTTACTTTTAATTTAGTTTACTTCTTACAAAATGTAATAAAATAAAACAAGTTGAAATTTTTCTAGCAGATAATCCTCTTTCACATGAATACTCAGAAATATAACTATGCTAAAGCGCAACAATCTGTTATGACTATGTGACTGAAATCCACAAAAGCATAGACAGTCAGCTGTAAACCTAAAAAAAAATCTAGGCAGAAGCTCCAGAATATAGCTGGCTAAAAACTGGCCATTTCAGTTTGCAGGGGTTCGTACAAACTTTGTTTTTAGATTTAGACCATCACTGAAACGGGAAAAGCTTGCAGGTTGGCGGTGTGGCCACTGCATCTATGACTTTGTTGGTCCAATGGCCAGTAACATGCTCAGAGGTATAGCTGAGCCTGGCTACCATTGTAGCCTTTAGCCTGGCATGACAGCCATCATGGAGGGGGATGTGCTGCAGTCCTGAGTCCTGACCATTTATTGGCCACTGCATCCCATGGTACTGGTTGCCCCCAACACACCAGGAGTGTGGTGAGGTAGGAGAGCACTCATATGCCCAACAGTGAGTTCCCCTGGGCCAGGAGAAGTTTCTTCTGGCAATTGACAGCCAGAATCCAGCCCTTTATTCCTCATTCAGAAGTGAATTTGGCCCAGTGAGTGAGAAAAATTGACTCAACTTCCAGCAAATCCAAACATCCAGTGATGTTGCTGAAGACAAGAATCCTTTGGCTCTTATGAGAAACAGGAAAATAAAAGGAAAATTTATACACACACAGACACAAAAGAGCATGATAAAAACACTATTTCACATTAGTCAAAACATCCAACCCTGATGATATATATATAAAAAAAAGAAGTTTGAAAAAGGTGAATAAATATAGTTCTCCCCAACCCAAATGGATGTGAAAATAATGTTCCTTCAATTTTACAAGCTAACATGGAGGCTTGCATTGGGGGTTCCATAAAGGTTTGCTCATCTGATTTCTTTTCCTGCATGCTCTCTCAATAATCAGAGCTACCTTGAGTGTTGTGTTGCAGAAAACTTCTCACAAATGAAACTGATTCCCACAGAACTTTTGCTGCAGTGGCATAATGCCATTTAGCTGGAGGGAGGCAGGAGGAAGCGAGTCAGCAGTGACACATACTGTGCATCCCAGCTGGGAAATAAAGCTCTGGATAATACTACATCTTGTCGGAAGTAGTTAATCTTCCATAACTTAGTTAACAAAAACTGCAGCCTATTAAAATGGCATGTAAGCAATGCAGCTGAAAACAAGTCTACCCAGGAATTGGCCTGTATAATTACAATTGGTTAAAAAAAATGGAAAAGGGAAAGAAAGATAGGGAAGGGGGGGGGAACCCTATGAGTTATCAGATAAAGAAAATATTTTATGACCAAAGAGAAAATGACTTTGCCTCAGTGAAGAACAAAACATTAATTGTGAATTTTAGTTCTCAACTCCAAAATACTCAGGATTTGGAAATTTCCAGGACACGCTGGGTTACGTTTATTTTTTTAGGCTACACGTTGCATATGAAGTAAATATATCTGTAAATGCCTAGAATCTTGCATGATTTACATTTTGAGAAGAAAATTTCATCTTTCTCTCCTTACCTAGGAAGGCTGTGACTGAGCAAGTTATGTACATGCCTGTTTAAGTACCAAGCTGAATTGGGGCATAAATGCCATAGGACATGCAGTGTGTATTCTTCAAAGAGGGAAAGAGTTATGGAGATGTCTGAATTTAGGCTTGACTGCTATGGAATATCTGTTACATTGTGTAAATTCAATATTGCTTGCCATTTTTTGTCACTCAAAAAAATGTTCTATAACAACATCATAAGGCAGTGAGTCTAAAACTGTGGTCAGTGGACCACAGCAGCAGGTATAGAGAGCATCTGCTGATAGTCTGCAGAGAACTACATGGTCACATGCTAACTTTCTTCTGGTTTCCACCTGCCAAGCTGCATTAAAATGCATCTAATGTTACTTTTTCACATAAGCAAATTTCTGTAATTGACACATGAAAGATAGATCATTAATGGGAACAAGGTCTATGGAATTGCGAATGGGTGAAGGTGGGGGAAGGTGATCACTGAGACAAACTGTCTATAAAAGGTATGGTCAAAACTATTAAACATTTGAGAGTCCCTGGCATAAGGCACTGTGAGAGGCCTAGTGATGTCACATAGACATCTAATTACTGGCCTGATTTTTGGGTCACCAATTACTGCAGTAAAGCCAGTCACCATTGAAAGGAGGCAATCTATGACAGTATCCTGAGTCTGGCCTGACCTATGGCCAGATTTTTAAAGGTATTTAAGCACCTAAAGATTCAGATCAGCATCTAGGCATTTTTTAAAAAATCTTTCAAAAGCACCTAGTAGCTTATCTGGATCTTTAGGCAGCCTACATACTTTTAAAAAAATCTGTCTCTAAGTACCTCAGGAAGCAGAAGTGCTGATTACAGACTTGAATATCCTCCACGTGTTCCACTCTAGAATTCCTCAGTGCGCTGACTACCCTGAAGCAATATATCAATTCGGGATAATTTTATATTAGACCTTTGACAGATTAAAATAAATTGATCATGGAAATAAAAATTGATGGCTGTGTTAGGTGCAAACAATCATGAGTTAATTTTATTTGTTATGTGCAAACAGAATATCGTTCCAACAAGAAATATACATTATTGGTGCTTTAAAGAAGCCAATTTCCCAAAACTGAAAAGAATCATTAGCAAAATTGAGTGAGCAGAAAAAATTTAAACACATGAATGTGAATAATTGGGAATTGTTTAAGAATCCCCAAAAATACAAATATGTTATCACAAAACAAGGCTTCTTTGGGTACAAATAATATCTTGGTTGAAAGGGGAGACAAGAGCAGCAACAACAAAAAAATAATATGTAGCAAATGAAAACAATGATAGTAATGAGTACAAATCGGTAGTTAGGATATGGAGACAATTGATAAGGGAAGCTTAAAGCATCAATGAAAATTCTATAGCCAGAAGAGTTAAGAACCACAAGAAGGAATTATTTAAATATAGGGTTACCAGACAGCAAATGTGAAAAATCTGGATAGGAGGTGGGGAGTAATAGGAGCCTATGTAAGAAAAAGACCCAAAAATTGGTACTGTCCCTATAAAATTGTGACATCTGGTCATCCTATTTAAATAAATCAGGAACAGACAAAATCCTATCAATAGTACAGAGTTGATTAGATAAGGATGGTTTAAAATCGTCAATCATGATGTACAAAAGACAGAAGCATTTAATCAATATTTCTGTTCTATATTTGGAAAGAAGCAGAATGACATGTATATCTTACAGTGATAATGAAATAGTTCCTATTCCATCAGTAACTGGAGAGGATGTTAAAAAGCAGCTGTTAAAAGTTAAATATTTTTTAAATTTGCAGGGTCAGACAACTTGCATCAAGAGTATAAAAA
Source organism: Terrapene triunguis (assembly GCF_002925995.2). Lineage (NCBI taxonomy): Eukaryota > Metazoa > Chordata > Testudines > Emydidae > Terrapene > Terrapene triunguis. The sequence goes on from NW_020664439.1 coordinate 12,836,011, forward strand.
CATCAGAGCTCTCTGAAGCTTAATATTCATTTAATAGAAGACCCAAAGGACAGGAATAAACTAATGTCATGATAATGATATAGGATGCAAGCAGTAAAAAAATTAAAGGATGTTAAAATAATTGATACCAATCAATATGGTTGCATGGAAAATACGTCAAACTTTTTTTTGACAAGCTAATAAGTTTGGCTGATAAATGAAATTATGTTGACATAATATACTTCGATTTGTGTAAGTCATTTGTCTTAGTCCCACATGACATTTTTGATAAAAATGTCACTGTAACAAATAAGTGTAAGCCATATTAAATGTATTTAAAACTGGATAACTGATAGTTCTCAAAAATAAATGTAAATGAGGAATTGTCATATAATGGGGGAAATTCTAGTGGGGTTCCGCAGGGGTCTGTTCTGGATGCAATGCTAGCCAATATAATTTATCAAGTATCAAAATTAGTGGAGTGGTAAATAATGATGGGGACATGCCATTTATTCAAGATGACCTGGATTTCTTGGTCAGGTGGGATAATTTAAACAACATGCATTTTAATACAACCAAATGAATGGTCATAGAACATAGGCCACGCTTACAAGACTGGGGACTCTAGCACATAATGCTGCTAAATTGAGAAAGACTAGGGTTACTAGTGGATAAGCAATTGAACTGGAACTCCAGTTACAATGCTGTAGCTGAGAACAAATGTGATCCTTGGATGTATAAGCAGGAGAGAATCAATAGGAGTGAGCAGATGGTATTACCTCTGTATTTAGCATTGGGGAGACCATTAGTGTAATATTATGTCCAGTTCTGGTGTCCATACTTCAAAAGGGATACTGAGAAATTAAAAAAGGTTCAGAAAAGAACACAAGAATAATCTAAGGTCTTGAAAACATGCCTTATAAAGAGATACTTATGAAGCTCAATCTATTTGATTTTCCAAGAGAAGGTTAAGAGGTGACTTGATCACAGTGTAGAAGTCCCTACATGGGGGAGAGATTGCTGAAAGTAGACAGCTATTTAATTTAGTAAAGAAAGGCAGAACAAGATCCAGTGGTTGGAAGCTGAAACCAGACAAATTCAGATTAGAAATAAGGTGCACACTTTTAACAGTGATGTTAATTAACCATTGGAACAACTTATCTAGTGGAACTTCTGGTACTTGAAGTCTTTAAATCAAGACTAGATGCCTTTCAAAAAGACATGCTATAACTTAAACAGAAGTTATGGGCTTGATGTAGAGTTCGCTGGGTAAGGTTCTTTGACCAGTGTCCTGCAGGAAAGGTCAGACTACAATAGATAATCATAATGGTTCCTTCTGGACTTCAAATTTATGAATCTTATAAAAGCATCTTATTGGTCTTGAAGGACAGAAGGAAAATAAAAGGAAAGCAATTATTAAGAGGTGGAGAAGAAAAGCACAAGTCACACTCCCTGAGTTTGGAGGTATAGCATCACACCCAAGTGCTTTCAGACTTATGTTCATCATTCTTTAGCCTGTGAATTGTTTTTGAGGCTGGGAGAAGTCTGGAGTAACAACAGGTTCAGTATAACTAGAAAATGGTGAGGTTTTAGTGCTCATGTATTACCATAATAATTTCTGCTGGGGAGGGAGAGAACTGGTGGCACAACTTCTTATTGATGTCTGTGCTACTTGGTGGACAGAATATCATGCAGTTCTTAACTGAAAAATAAATTCAGCTGTCCTCTGGACATTCCAACCATTGTTGGCTGTAGAGCCAAACCAATTCCCTCCAATCCATCAGCCATTTCTGTATCTAGATTTATCTATATCACCACGCAAGGCTGCCATTGAGACTTCTTATTTATAAAATAAAATGTTAGAGGAATTATGTGGAACTTTTTGCAGTCAAAGAATGAGTGGTGTTTTGAGCATGATGATATAGTCCTTATCCAAAGCAAACTCCTGTTAACTTCAACGGCAGCTTTCTCTGACTAAAGACCTCAGGAAACAGCTTAGTTTTTTTAATTAAATGTTCCCATAACTTTAATCACCTCATGGCTATTGTCCTGGTCCCATATTGAGAACCATATGGGGGAAAGGAGTTCACTGTGCAGGATGGAACATCCACTCATAGTTCACACAGTGAAATTCCAATGCAATATGGAGTGAGTCATTGGTATGACTGGGCTGGATGATAAAAATCAAATTTTAGGTACTTGTTTTTATTCCGAGTCCTGAAATTCCCTGCTTGAATTGCACATGTTAACCCATGAGTACTTAAGGCATCTGGCAAGAGATTATGTGCCAGAGCTTTAGCTGGTATAAATTGGCATAGCTCCAAAGAGTTCAATAGAGCTCTGTCAATTTACGCCAAGCCAACTGAGGATCTAGTCCTATGCTCCTAGGTATGAGCTAAGAACAAGGCACCCTGTTACTCATCACCTAGAAGTATTTTGGAAGAACAGTACAAATAATAAATCATCATTAAAGTGACTGCAAAAATACTTCTAATGCAGAATGAATCCCCATGGCCTGATTCACTGTTTCCCGATAAAGAATGAAGAGGCTTGTTATACCAATGAGGGTATGGTAATTGACTTCATCCCATTGTGCTATTTATTACACTCTTCCTTGTCTTCCTAGTCTCATTCTGTATCTTCAGCCTTTTTATCAAATATTTGCAAAGTGCTTTGAGATCCTCTGATAAAAAAAAATACTACTACTGAAGAGCAAAGTATTGTTACAAAAATATTTAACTCTCTCTCTGTACAACATACATAATATAACAGAGACATGGCAGGGATCACACAATGATACACATTGGTAATTTCTTTCCTCTAGTTTATCCATAAACTCTACCTATAGTCATATGTTACTTTTGCAGCTTCCCATTTCCAATACAAACACTTTAGGATTTGTTGTTTTTTCTTTACAGATCAGTCTCTCAAGTAACAGACTTTGTGTTTTGGCTGCCAGCAATATTTCTTCTCCTCTTCTCCTACTGGTCAAGTCAATCTTCTCCTACTTAAGCTGAAAAGCCTCTGACTGCTCCTTTGCTGACCAGTTATATTCCCTAACCCATCTGCCTTCATTTTCACTCTCTTACTAAATTCCTAAGTTACCTTGGTGTTTTCCCCCCTGCCTTTTAAAATGTTTTCTGCCACCTCAAAGTTTGTATACAACCACCTGAGATGATCCATAAGCAGCAAGCAACTAGCCCCTCATTTCTGCTCAGAAAGCCTTCTGCTTCCAACCAGTTTCATCTTCCAGTTTAAACGTACACATCTTGCTCAATAGGACTTCACTTAATACAGTTAGGGTTTACTCAGCATATTACTCCCCACTCAGGGAGGCAGCACACTTCCCAGAACTCTCCACCATGCAGGAGGAGCACACCTGCAGCCACTCCTTCAGGACATGCAAAATACTCCCTCCTTCATGCCCAGCCAGAACAGGTACATGGCCTGTTGGGCCCTTGGGGGTGTCACATGCCCCAGAAGGTTCATGGAAGATTCAATTCATCCCTCTACAAGGGGTCAGAACACAGCCTATGTAAATATTCCAGGCAGAGATGTGACCTATCTTTGCCAAATTTCTTCATGAGATTGTTAGGAGGCATTAAAAGGACCAACCAGAGGAAGCCATTTACAGTGCACAGTAATAAGCATGATCAGTTCTACAAAACCCAGAAACTGTACTACATATTCTTGAATGCCATCTGTTAGCTATTTACATACCTACAGATCTAAATCACTCCTGTAACATGGAATTAAAAAGGAAGAAGATTCAGTGGGCCCCAAGTACATATCAGCTGTGTTTGCCAGCTTTGAAACAACGATGATTTCATGGTTAGAGTCTTCTAACAATTTACTCTATCAGTTACATCTTAGCACTTTCCTATATGTATACATTTTCATCCTATTAAGCAAATCCACCTTGGGAATAGAATTTGTGTCTTTTGAAGCTCTCTTTAGCCTTGTAAACAACAGTATAAATGGATATTATTTAAGGTAGTATGCTCTTGGAGTATTTCTCAAAGACATATTGCCTTTAAGTGAATCATCCATGCCTCGTGTTCAGCTGGAACACAACTCACAGAAAAAGGGCAAAATTCAAGTACCCTTGGGGATGTCAGGCTGAGACATAAGTGTCAGTCCTGTCCAGACAACGGTAACAGAGGGCCTGAAATCTGTTCTGGGACCATTTTTCATCGGCAGATCAAGTTCAGACAAAATGCTGCAGCTGCAAAGGGCCTTCAGCTCAAGGAGGTACAATTCACCGGGGTGGGGAGGGGGAGACTGAAATTTAGTATGGTGTTTTCATCTCAAGTTCCAATACCACATGTTCAGAGCCATGAGTTGCTTTGTGTTGACTAAGAAATCTCTGGGCTTGGCTGGAGAACATTGCAGGACTCACTCCCAACTACAATTGAACAGGAAGCCTCCATTCCTTACTCCCCAACCCCTTCCACAAACACCAGTTTTGTGTGCATTCACTATTCTTCCGTGCACACGGGACAGAACATTTTCCCCTCCTGGCTGGACTAATCCACTTTCCAAACAGCACCCTATATCAGTCTTAATTGAGACAGCTCACCAGCTGTACTAGCTATGAGACAACTACAGCAATAGCCCTTCCTAGAAGAAAGGAGTCAGGTCCCTTTCCACTATATCTTAGGACCCTTTTGGAGCCAATGATTGGTATCTTTTTTGTGGGTTCCTCCTCTGGTCTTCACAGTCTTCCAGCAAGTCAGATTCTGATCTCATTTCCACAAGTGAAACACCAAAGTAAATCTATTGACATTAATGGAGTTATACTACATTTACACAGATGTAACTGAAAGTAGAATTAGTCCCAGTAATTGTATCATTGGGTCATTATGTAACTATGTCTATAATGTTCAGTAAATAAGAACTCAGTGCAAGAACTAAAATGGTCCATTGCTATTAGGCTAAAGTGAATGCACAAAGACACATACTAGATATCACAGAATCGTGAAATGTAGGGCTGCAAAGGACTTTGAGAGGTCATCTAGTCCAGTCCCCTGCACTGAGGCAGGACTAAGTATTATGTAGACCACTCCTGAGACAGGTGTTTGTCTAACCTGTTCTTAAAAACCTCCAACAACAGAGATTCCATAAATTCCCTAGGTAATTTGTTCCAGTGCGTCACTACTCTTACAGTTAGGAAGTTTTTCCTAATGACCTTCCCTTGGTTTGGATAGGCTCCAGTACTATTTATCTTTGCCCCTCTCTGGCACTTTTCCTGCACACAGACTCCATCTGTTCCCCCTTTCATGGAAGAGGGGCTTCAGCCTAAGTGCCTTATGGCCCTGAACCAGTGCTGATTCATCAGCACACTCCAGTTGTCTGAGAACACCCTTTTCCAAACCTCCAACCTTGTGCAGACTCTGGTTTACCATTCATCTCTCCTGGGACAGAGATAGTTGACGCACATAACACATGGACTTTGCAAGTTTTCTAACACAATCACTCTTTGCTTTAGACATCAAGAAATATACCAATCTAGACAAAAAAAAAACCCGGTATGCATTTCCCTGCCTCAGTTTCCTCACCACTCCGGAGTGTTTTTTCAGGAATTAAGACGGTGTCCTTTCAGGATTTCAAGTCTCCTCTCCTGGATTTCTGTATATTTAAAGTTAAATACTTATTTAAAAACTCTAACAATCCAATCAATTAGAATATAATCTACATATTTGGTTTATGCATTGTATTAAAGGAAAAACCCGCATGACAAATTCCTTTTTCTTAGGGAAAAATGCAAAAATGTGTGTTCCACTCACAGGCTGGTATGTCATGCTCAGGAGGGTCAACATTTCTGAAAGTCTTTCAGAGTATCTGCAAAACTCTCAAATATCACATTGGGTGAATGAGTTTCTCTCCTCATCTATATTATGGAGATTTTACTCATAGGATGGATTTTCTTTGCATGCATTTAGTCCATGGGCATAGAATGGCCAAGAGCAGTAATGCAGATATAGTAGGCTACTACACTTAGTTCTCCTGTAACATAGGCTGAAAGCACTTTACAAAGATAGGCAATCACTATTATTCCTGTTTATAAGTGGAGCAAATGAAGTACACAGAGGTGAAATGACTTGCCCAGGTGACACAGAAAGTCAATGGCAGACCCAGAAACATAACCTAGGTCCTTTTGAAACCCAGTCTTATGATAAAGATTCACTAGACCACCTTGCTTCCCAGAACATCTGCAGGTTGGATCAGGAAGAAGAATTTTGCCCATATTGTGCATGTTGGTGGAGTTTAATTTATCAAAGTCCATAGAGCTGAGGGTGCTCAGCACCTTGAGGAACTGCTCAACAGCTTGCATACAGGATTCAGCCCTAACAGCCTAAAAATAGCTAGTTGTCTCATATTTGAGCATCTCAGTAACAATCATGCAAATAGTTAGTCCTTTGCTTTTTCAAACACCCGATAAATTGAATTCTACCAAGTTGCATATTAAAAGCAATATTCTTCTTTCTGATCCATGATGAATGGAGGATGCTCAGCACCTCCAGGAGCTATTCAACACCTTGCAAAAGTGAACCTTTTATCTGGAATATATTAAACATCATCCAAATTTGAGCTCTGATGGGATTTCATACATATTTGGTGGTTTTGTCTTTGGAGATATTTAGAAAACAAATTAAAGATATTAGCAATTGACCAATGAATACATTGGTCCTGTTGTGGGGACTTCAGTTGGAAAACAACAGATATTTGAAACAAAGAATTCATGCCATACTTATCAACTGCAACTGATGAAAGTTATCAAAAGAAAATAAATATCCTAATTAAATTGAGTGTAAGAAATTTTATAAAATGTACTCATAAAAAAGATAGCAAAAGCACCAAAAGTCCTGGAGATATTATATAAATGAAACCATATCTATATTTTATAAATTGTTGAAAAATAATTCTTATCAAGTTTATACAATTAAGCTCATTTTTTATTTATTAATCAGACAGATAATCATGTCTTGGTAAGCGATTTTCCTTCTTTCTATGTTTTTATTCTAATATGAAAAATTTAATAATTTAAAAAAAACTCAAATGACTTTGCATAGAATATATAACTGACAGGTGGTTTATATATAGGATCATTTTGCAACAGAGGGCAAAGATCAGATTTAGGGAGTAGGAGTATTTTTTTAAGGAAAATTGGTGCAATATGGTATAAAGAGAGACCAAATACAGTTTTGGTTTGGATTAAGTTATTAATGATAGAACTGGATCCAAGAAATATAGATTCATATATTGAATTCAATGGTAGCCCTAAAAGATTCTGCAAGGACTTAAAAAGAGTTCATACATACACTTAAATCTATATGAATATGTTTAAAGAGCTCATCACTCACTATCTTTCAATAGTCTCCAAATTAGTTACAAACTTAACATGAGTTCTTATTGTAAGACAAGGGAGTATCATTAAAATACAAAATAAACCAGTAATGAGAAGCAATAGAGGGGGGGGAAATAAAAATAAAAATAAAAAAAGACAGTTTTGCTAGTCTCCAGAGACTAACCTACACAGCGAGAAAAAAGCAGTATCTTTCATCAAAGTCATCTGCTAGGATATTCTGATAGTTTAATTCTGGATCATAATAGAGTTTCAAAGCCAGGCTGCCAGACAGGTCTAATCATTCCTGTCAGGGCTGTATCCCCACTTTGAACTTTAGGGTTCAAATGTAGGGGCCTGCATGAAAACTTCTAAGCTTATCTACCAGCTTAGCTTTGGTCCGCTGCCACCATCACAAGAATTCCCTCCCTGGGAAGCCTTGAGAAACCTTTCACCAATTCCCTGGTGAACACAGATCCAAACCCCCTTGGATCTTAAAACAAGGAGAAATTAACCATCCCCCCTCCTTCCTCCCACCCTCCTTTCACCAACTCCTGGTGAATACAGATCCAAACCCCCTTGGATCTTAAAACAAGGAGAAATCAATCTGGTTCTTAAAAAAGAAGGCTTTTAATTAAAGAAAAAGGTAAAAATCATCTCTGTAAAATCAGTATGGAAAATACTTTACAGGGTAATCAAACTTAAAGAGCTCAGAGGACCCCCCTCTGTCTTAGGTTCAAAGTACAGCAAACAAAGATACACATTCTGGTAAAAAGGTACATTTACAAGTTGAGAAAACAAAGTAATCTAAGACGCCTTGCCTGTCTTTTTACTTACTAGTTTGAAATAGGAGAGACTTGTTTAGAAAGATGGGTAGAACCTGGATTGATGTCTGGTCCCTCTCAGTCCCAAGAGCGAACCACCCCTTAAAACAAAGAGCACACACAAAAGCCTTTCCCCCCCCCAAGATTTGAAAGTATCTTGTCTCCTTATTGGTCCTTGGGGTCAGGTGTCAGCCAGGTTACCCGAGCCTCTTAACCCTTTACAGGTAAAAGGATTTGGAGTCTCTGTACACAGAGAGCTGTTACCCTTCCCTTTATAGTTATGACACGCCCCCCAAATCACAGATAGTGTTGGACGTTCGGTTCCACACTGGCTGTGATTTCTTCCTGGAGTTCTAGGAGAAAACAGAGTTAATAAGACACATATACCTTTCGACATACTACTGATTATATAAAAACTAACAATATGTTTCATTCCAAGAACAATTGTTAACCAGTTAACTCTGGGAAACTTTCCCGGGAGAGTGCATCAGCCACTTTGTTAGAAGCTCCCGAAATGTGTTGTATTTCAAAATCAAAATCTTGGAGAGCTAAACTCCATCGAAGAAGTTTTTTGTTATTTCCCTTGGCGGTATGAAGCCACTGTAGCGCAGCATGGTCTGTTTGTAGTTGGAAACGCCGTCCCCAAACATATGGGCGTAGCTTTTCCAGCGCATACACAATGGCGTAGCATTCCTTTTCACTGATTGACCAGTGGCTTTCCCTCTCAGACAGTTTCTTGCTGAGAAACACGACAGGATGGAATTCTTGATCCGGTCCTTCCTGCATTAAAACTGCTCCCACGCCTCTCTCGGAAGCATCTGTGGTTACTAGGAACGGTTTGTCAAAGTCTGGGGCCCTTAGCACAGGGTCAGACATGAGTGTTGCCTTAAGCTGGTTAAAGGCCTTTTGACACTTATCAGTCCACTGAACTGCATTTGGCTGTTTCTTTCTGGTTAGGTCTGTCAGCGGGGCGGCGATTTGGCTGTAGTGTGGTACAAATCGCCTATAATATCCGGCCAAGCCTAAGAAGGATTGGACCTGTTTCTTTGACTTTGGAACCGGCCACTTTTGGATAGCATCCACTTTGGCCTGTAGGGGATTTATAGTTCCTTGACCCACCTGGTGCCCCAGGTACGTCACTCTGTTTTGGCCTATTTGACACTTTTTAGCCTTAACAGTTAGTCCTGCCTGTCGGATGCGCTCGAAGACTTTTCCCAGGTGCTCCAGGTGTTCTGTCCATGAATCAGAAAAAATGGCCACATCATCGAGGTAGGCAACTGCAGATTCTCCCAATCCCGCTAAGAGACCATCTACAAGTCTTTGGAAGGTGGCGGGTGCATTTCGCAACCCGAAAGGGAGTACATTGAATTCGTACACCCCTGCCTGGGTGACGAAGGCTGACCTTTCCTTAGCGGGTTCATCTAGTGGTACTTGCCAGTACCCTTTGGTTAAGTCTAAAGTAGAGATGAATTGGGCATGTCCCAATTTTTCCAATAGCTCATCTGTGCGTGGCATTGGATAGTTGTCAGGACGAGTTACAGCATTTAGCTTACGGTAGTCCACGCAAAAGCGTATTTCCCCATCTGGTTTGGGAACTAGAACCACTGGAGATGCCCATGCACTGTTAGAGGGGCGGATTATACCCATCTGTAGCATGTCCTGGATCTCCCTTTGTATAGCAGTTTGGGCATGAGGTGACTCCCGGTAGGGTGGGGTTCTAATTGGGTGAGCATTACCTGTGTCAATGGAGTGGTATGCCCGTTCAGTCCGTCCTGGAGTGGCTGAGAAAATTGGTGCAAAGCTTGTGCACAGCTCCTTGATCTGCTGTCGCTGCAGACGTCCCAGGGTCGTGGAGAGGTTCACCTCTTCCACGCCACCATTCCTTGTTCCTTCGTAGTAGACACCTGCAGGCCACTCCGCGTCATCTGTTTCCTGGGCTGTAAACTGGCAAACGTTTAATTCTCTGGAATAGAAGGGCTTAAGAGAATTAACATGGTATACCTTAGGCTTTATGCTGGAGGTGAGGTAGGCTATGAGATAGTGAACAGCTCCTAGGCGCTCCTGGACCGTGAATGGTCCTTCCCACGACGCTTCCATTTTATGGGCCTGGAGCGCCTTTAAGACCATGACTTGGTCTCCTACTTTGAAGGACCGGTCTCTGGAATGTTTATCATACCAGGCCTTTTGCTCTTCCTGAGCATCCTTTAGGTTTTCTTTAGCAAGGGCTAAAGAGTGTCGGAGGGTGTTTTGTAGGTTGCTTACAAAGTCTAGAATGTTAGTTCCTGGAGAAGGCGTAAACCCCTCCCATTGCTGCTTCACCAACTGTAATGGCCCCTTAACCTCGCGGCCATACACAAGTTCAAATGGTGAAAACCCTAAACCGGGATGTGGTACAGCCCTGTAGGCAAAAAGCAACTGCTGCAACACTAGGTCCCAATCATTGGAGTGTTCATTTACGAATTTACGTATCATGGCCCCCAAAGTTCCATTAAACCTCTCCACCAGACCATTGGTTTGATGGTGATGAGGGGTGGCAACCAAGTGATTCACCCCGTGAGCTTCCCACAGGTTTTTCATGTTCCCTGCCAGGAAATTAGTTCCCGAATCTGTAAGGATGTCGGAGGGCCAACCTACCCTGGCAAAAATGTCTGCTAATGCCTGGCACACACTTTTAGCCTTGGTGTTGCTTAAGGGTACAGCTTCCGGCCATCGGGTAGCAAAATCCATGAAAGTCAGTACGTACTGCTTTCCTCTGGGTGTCTTCTTTGGGAAAGGACCCAGAATATCCACAGCTACTCGCTGAAATGGGACCTCAATTATGGGTAGTGGCTGGAGAGGGGCTTTAACCTGGTCTTGGGGTTTTCCCACTCGTTGGCACACCTCACAAGTCAGGACATAATTAGCAACGTCCTTGCCCATTCCCTCCCAGTGGAAGGACTTCCCCAACCGGTCTTTGGTTCTGTTCACCCCAGAATGGCCACTGGGATGATCATGGGCTAAGCTCAAGAGCTTTACCCGATACTTAGTGGGAACTACCAACTGTCTTTGAGGATGCCAGTCTTCCTGGTGCCCACCAGAAAGAGTCTCCTTGTATAAAAGTCCTTTTTCTACAACAAACCGGGATCGGTTAGAAGAGCTGAGAGGCGGTGGGGTGCTCCGCGCCGCCGCCCAAGCTTTCTGAAGGCTGTCATCTGCTTCCTGCTCGGCCTGGAACTGTTCCCTTGATGCTGGAGACATCAGTTCCTCCTTGGACTGTGGACTGGGGCTTGGTCCCTCTGGAAGCGATGCAGGTGCTGGGACTGTTTCCATTGACTGTGAACCGCTGTCCGCTGGTGCCCTATGTGGTATTTCAGGCTCTGGCTGAGCCTCTTGGGTAGGGTTATCTGCTACTTCCGCCAGTTCAGGCTCGCTGGTGCCCTCTGGCATTGGAGTTGTAGACGGGTTTGCAAGCGCTGGACTCAGTGCTGGCAATGGTTCTGGTGCTGGTTGCGTTGTCAGTTCCGGTTCCGGGACTGGCTTTGGCTGGGTCTCTGGGATTGGATCCACTACGGCTGTTGCAGTCGTTGGCAGGGGATCCGGTTCCACCACCTGTGTTTGGGTCTCCGGTAACACCGACGGGGCTCTGGTGGATGGCTCAGGAACAGGGATGGGGGTGAAAGCTTGCTTAGCCTGGCTGCGGGTGACTATTCCCACCCTCTTGGCTAGCTTCACATGGTTGGCCAAGTCTTCCCCCAGCAGCGTGGGGATGGGATAATTGTCATAGACTGCAAAAGTCCACATTCCTGCCCAGCCCTTGTACTGGACATGCAACTGGGCTGTAGGCAAGGTTACAGACTGTGACACGAAGGGTTGAATTGTCACTGTAGCCTCCGGGTTGATGAGTTTGGGGTCCACTAGGGATTGGTGGATAGTTGACACTTGTGCCCCAGTATCCCTCCAAGCGATAACCTTCTTACCGCCCACTCTCAAGGTTTCCCTTCGCTCCGAGGGTATGAGAGAGGCATCTGGGTCTGGGGATCTTTGGTGTGATTGGGGTGTAATGAACTGTAATCGGTTAGGGTTCTTGGGGCAGTGAGCCTTTATATGCCCCAGTTCATTACATTTAAAACATCGCCCTGCTAAGGTATCACCGGGGCGATGTTGGTTGATGGAGACTGGTGTGGTGGGGTGAGAAGGCGTCTGGGGTTTCCCTTGGGATGTGGGTGGGGCCTTGGGTTGTCCCCGGTGGTAAGGTTTTGTTTCGGCTTGCCCCTTCTGATATTCGCTCCAACTGCTACTAGCTTTTTTCTTTTCTGTCACCTCCACCCATTTGGCTCCAATCTCCCCCGCCTCGGTTACAGTTTTGGGCTTCCCATCTAGGATGTACCTTTCTATTTCCTCAGGAACACCCTCTAAAAACTGCTCCATTTGCAATAGGAAGGGCAACTCTTCCGTAGATTTAACATTTGCTCCTGATATCCAGGCATCCCAATTTTTCCCAATGTGGTAGGCATGTCGGGTAAATGACACATCGGGTTTCCACCTTAGGGCTCTGAACCGCCGACGGGCATGCTCAGGTGTTAGCCCCATTCTGATTCTGGCCTTGTTTTTAAAAAGTTCATAACTGTTCATGTGTTCCTTAGGCATTTCAGCCGCCACCTCTGCTAAGGGTCCACTGAGCTGCGGCCTCAGCTCTACCATGTACTGGGTTGGAGGGATGTTGTATCCAAGGCAGGCCCTTTCAAAATTTTCTAAGAAGGCCTCAGTATCATCGCCTGCCTTGTAGGTAGGGAATTTCCTGGGATGGGAAGTGGTACCTGGAGAGGAGTTGTTAGGATGGTCTGATGCACCCTGCCTAGTCCTTGCTGCTTCCAGTTCCATCTCTTTTTCTTTCAGCTCCATCTCTCTTTTATGGGCCTCCTGTTTGGCTTTTTCTTCTCTTTCATGGGCCTCCTGTTTGGCTTTTTCCAGCTCCATTTCTCTCTTGTGGGCCTCCTCTTTGGCTTTCTCTTCTCTGTCTCTCAGCTCCATCTCTCTCTTGTGGGCCCCCTCTTTGGCTTTCTCTTCTCTGTCTCTCAGCTCTATCTCTTTTTCTTTCAGCTCCATAGCTCTCTTGTGGGTCTCCTCTTTAGCTTTTTCTTCTTTGGTAGTCATTTTCCTGGTTTTCTTGTGCTGGGTCACACCCCTCTGCAGTTGACTGAAACTGGGATGTACTTAGCTCAGGCTCCTGCTGAGTGCTGCTGAGTTAACAGAGACTTTCTAACTAGCTACTTCCGAGGATGTAAAAAGAAAAAAAAAACAATTCACCTTGTAAATTACCTTTACCAGTTCAAAGTTTGCTCCCTTTGAACCCTTCTCTTAACAAAGCCCCTTGTTAAAAAAACTTAACACCTCTGCCTTCAGGCAAGGAGAGATAAGATATGCATCTACCTTCAGCTCTGCTTTCCAAGCAGCTAGAAGGAAAAAAAAAATCTCTTACTGGCTTTTGGGTTAAAACGATCCCACCGCTGCCACCATGTCAGGGCTGTATCCCCACTTTGAACTTTAGGGTTCAAATGTAGGGGCCTGCATGAAAACTTCTAAGCTTATCTACCAGCTTAGCTTTGGTCCGCTGCCACCATCACAAGAATTCCCTCCCTGGGAAGCCTTGAGAAACCTTTCACCAATTCCCTGGTGA
>NW_020664439.1:12864814-12894164 GCF_002925995.2 Terrapene triunguis
TTTGCCCTGCATAAGCTTTATGCAGGGTAAAACGGATTTATCTGGGTTTAGACCCCATTGGGAGTTGGGCATCTGAGTGCTAAAGACAAGCACACTCCTGTGAGCTGTTTTTGGGTAAACTCGCAGCTTTGGGACAAGTAATTCAGACCCTGGGTCTGTGTTGAAGGGGACTGGAGTGTCTAATTCAGCAAGACGGGGTGCTGGAGTCCTGAGCTGGCAGGGAAAACAGAAGCAGGGGTAGTCTTGGCACATCGGGTGGCAGCTCCTCAAGGGGGTTTCTGTGATCCAACCCGTCACAACAGGGATAATATTAAAGTGACATAGTAGGTCAAACGCATTTAAGTGGACATTAGTAGATGCAAAATTCTTAAGTTCCATAGCCACCAAGCTCTTGAGAGGCAGTCTCTCTCAATCTCTCGTGTTGGAGAGAACTGATGTTTTGGCAAAAAGTTTCAGTTTCAATGAGTCAGTGTTTTCCAACACAAAACACTATCAAAAAAGTTCCCCAACCAGCTCTGCTTTCTAGTCCATTTCTCTCCCTACAGGAAAATATTCTGAAGCCGTTTTAGTGACACAGCAGACTAAGTTCCATTGACCGCCTAAGTGACTTTTGAAAATGGAACTTAGATGTCTTCATTATGTGAAAGCTACAGGTATGTATGCTGCCACGGAGACATGGCATGTAAAATTTCTCTGACAACTCATGTGAGACTTGTATAGTGAGGCTGCATAGGCAGGAGTCGCCAGATTTAATATGAACATTTTGCATCACTGTATTGTAAGTGTTCTAAATTCATAAGTAGTTTCATAGAATGTTCCCTTGAATACTAAAAAGGGAACATCTTGGTTGCTGGAGTGCAATGAATAGCAAGTTAATATATAATGATTTGCCACTTGTCATAAAGTGTTGCTCGCTGTCCCCCCACATCTATTCTATATTGTTTTGTCTAATCAATAAGACGACTCATCTCTGACTTTCATATGAAAATGGAAAGGGTGAGCACTTACCCCATCTTGTACAGCACAGTGCTCTTCTGAGAAATGTTTGGCAAATAGTGCTTCTTACAGTAACACTTTACTTTAATGGCACTTTAATGCTGAATTAACAATGAAAATCCCATAGAAATGTTCATGGCATCCACATTAATGCCAAATAAGAGTCATTATGATTTTAGAGATATGCCAGGACAGAAATATCTAACCCAAGCACAATGAATGAGAGATGCTTGCTAACTTTTAAAAAAGGCCTTCAGTCTATTTAGATACAATAATCTCTTACATTTATATAGTCCCTTCCAAAGCTCTTTACAAACTACTTCAAATCTCTCCTGTGCTTGAGTGGAAATCACACTGATTATTTCTCCAGTGAAAGGGCAGCAGGCAGGCAACCGGAACAAAGCATCATATGCAACAGCTTTATGATTTCATACACCCCACCCCCCCCCCACAAAAAACAAAAAACAAAAAAAAGCCACATGCAGTAAACTGCAATTTTCAGTGCATCTAACTTGGAAGGAAAAATACCAAGTCAACCTTGCCAGGATTCAAACTTGTGGATTTAGGAAGTTTGAGAACTAGTAGATGGGCTGAATCCTTCCTGTTCTCAACAGAATACAGAGACCCAGACTTACCCACTTCCTTGAGTTATAAATGAAGCCGAACTCTAGAATCCAGTCTACAGTTCTTCTCCAAAATGGGCTATTCCAAGAGCGTCCCTGGTCCTACCTTCCTCTCCCTTGAGGGCCACTCATCTCCCAATAATTAATAAGCATACATTATAATTGCACTTTGAGAGCCCTTGTCAATGACAGCACTGGATAAAAGGTGATTTAAGAGAACTTCAGGATATTGATAATCTACGCTGCCAGCACCACCATAAAGCACAATGTCCTGTTTACAGATGCAAACAGAGGCACAGAGAAGTTAGGGCCTAGAGCCATGACTTTGCAATATGCATTTCACATAGAGGCTTACCCCCAGTTTGCTCCTTTTGAAGGTGAGGAGTCTCAGGGCTTACTATGCTGTGGGAGTGGGTGCCTGCAGTTATATGCTTTAATGGTCAGTTCCATCAGCCAGGGCAGAACCATGATCCCTTCTCCTCAACCTTCTCAATTCAGGGAAGCTAGCAGTGCTAGTCCTTCGCAGTGCTAGCCCTTCACAGTGCTTTGTGAGCAAGTGCAAAGAATAAAGCTACGGCCACACCTTGCTCAGTGAACATAAAGGCAAAGCAGTCTCCTTGTGCCCCCACATACACAAACACACCCCACTTGTCCATTCGTACAGGGTGGACTGTCTTCTATATGGCCCCAGGGAAGAAATAATTTTATATTTTCGTCTCAAAAGCAAGGGAAAAATACTATTGAGACCAGTTCTCTTGCTTTCTAGCTTGTATGCCCCTCCTGATTTTTCTTTCAAAAGGGGAATGTTTTCATTCATCCTTCTCATAGGCAGGATGTTTCCCCTGAAACCCTCCAAAATGTTCCCATAAATAGGCTCTTTCTGTTGAGCCAACTTACCACAATCAGAGCTATGGACTGTACTGCTTCATATTTCCTCCACTTGCTTTCAACTTGAAAACCCTCCTTTGGTAGCTACATGATTAATTCCTTTCCTTTATTCTCCATTCACTTTGCTCCTTTTCCAGCTCCATCCCATCAGGATATATTCAGCTCAAAATTTCTGCCTTCAGGACAAGCAAGTATTCTCTCTCCCCCTCTATAAGCTCTAAACTCTGTTTAGGTCAGAAGTAGCCTTTTCAGACTTCTACACAACTACTCAGAGAAGAGAAGAAAAGAAACATCTTGCTTGTATTTCCAAAAAACCCACTGGAATAGCAGAAATTATGCTCCACACTTCAGTTTGGTAGCTGATGTCCAGCAGCAGGATACTGATAATTAAGCATACACTCATGGGGCCTGATTTTCCAAAACTGAAGCAAGAAGTTACAGTAAAAAAAGGAGGAAAGCAATCGCTCCAACACTTCACTCACTGCTGCGCTGCAATTAGAGTATGTCCCCCTTAGAACTATAGAGAATGCATTTCTGGTCATCCACACGTGTTCTTCCAAGACAGAGAGGCAGCATGGTCTAGTGGACAGGACACAAGACTAGCTTCCTTTTCCTTAAAGATATCCTTTGAGACAATACTGCTGATATCCCTAGCCACCTCTATGCTAGGTTAAAAGAACTGTATTCCTTCAATGCCTGTCAGGATCCTGGGCAAAGGTAGGCAGGACTGATGACAGAGCTTGGTATCCCAGAACTGAAGTCAGGTGTCAGAGCCAGTATCAGGGTCAAGTCAGAGTCAGGAGTTAAATCAAGGGTCAGAGACAGCATGAGGAACCAGCCAATGGTCAATATCAGGTATTGGGGTCCATGTTGGGGCTCCAGGGGCCAATCGAGAGTCAAAATCCAAGTCAAAACCAAAGTCAACAACAGGAATTCAGGAACAGAGAAGCATACCAGCTAACTCAAAAACCACATTGTTGCCTAGATACTTCCTGGTAAACTGATGGGCTTATATACGGTCAAGGAGCCAATCAAGGCTCACTAAGACCACTGTCAGTCAGCTCACTCAAGGTGGAACTTCCTGTGGTTATCATTCATTACAGATTGTAGGTCGCAGGGAGTGACCAATTTACAATAGTTTCTAGGTAGCAGTGTGGGGCTGCTGGTTGCTTAGTAGCCCTGTAAGGCTAAGTTCAAATCCCACTGATCCTTACTGTTGCCTCAGTGGGGTCGGGGGTAGGCAGTCCTACCATGTCCTATACTCACTCCTTGACTTACGCTAAACTCCATAAGAATGTACTGTTTTGTCCACATGCTTGTAGGACCTCCTCTGTGCCTAAGACAAGGCAAAGGTTTGCTTTCACAGTTTTGTTGCAGAGCCCAATCAAGACCTTCAGCCCCAGCCTTTGATTTTGTTAGCACTGAAGTGGGCATGTTACTTCACATGAAAAAAATGGACACACACATATTCCCTGTATGTGCACATCCACTTTTGCAAATGTAATATTATTTACACAAAAGGGGGCCTGCACAATCAGAAGGCGGGTAGAGGCTGTCTGACAACATGGCCCTCTATATACAACAGGGAAGAAAATTAAACAGGTACCATAAATCACCACCCTACAATTATTCTACCCCAGACCTTTTACTCTCTAGGAGTTCTAATAACTTGGGTCTGAATCTAATCAATCTGGATTAAGAATACAATGCAGCAGTCCAATTATTGCCACTGACATATTCTAGCACTGGTAGATATTCATTCAGAGTTCTAGGCAAATGCAATCTGGGGGCATGGGGAAAGAGGGTTCTTAGGGAGTTTTGTGGGCACCACAAGAAGACACTCCTAGGCAGAGAGAGAGAATGTATAGAGAACTCCGATTCTGTTTTTGTTACTAAACAATAAAAGCAGCTTGTGGCTATCTGTAACCAGTATGTGTGGTCTGTTGGGTACCATTAACCTCCCAAGGGAAAGCAAACCATTGCAAGTCCCTGCAAGTAAAAATGACTAGGATACATCTTGCAGCCTTTTTCACCTTTCATTAAAACAATGGGGTCTTTTAAGGAGGCCCAAACTCTTTATTTCAGTCTTTCCTTATGGGAATGAAAGGGTTGAGCTCTCTAAGGAATTTATTGGCCTAGTGGGATTGAGGAACAGCACTAATAAGAACCTACAAATTTAACATTACCCATTTGAGTCTTTATCTATGTGTGAAGCCAGGTCTCTTGTGTTTGGAAACTACCGAGGGGTTTTTCTTGGCCATTAAGAATTGGGGAATTACAAGCTTTTGTAATTGATCCCCCATTTCTAAGAATAACAAAGGATGCCATGTTATTGAAACCAGACATTTCCTTTCTACCCAAGAAGTTTGGTGGGTCTTATGTCTGATTTTGGGTGATTTCCTAACACTGCCTTGAAACTCAAGAGAAAAAAAAATAAACAAAAACTCTTAGAAAAGGCTGCAAACTTTATCTTCTAAATAGTTTAGCATAGATCTTTACCACAAAATCATGAGACACCTACCAAGTCTCCTTAAAGTGATAAATTTCCACCAAAAAAAAATCCACCTAGAATGTTTCACATTTTTACTAAGACATACAAAAGCAGAGGTTTTCATTTTGAACAATTTAGTTTTATAGGTTAACAGTGAGGGAATATTTCCTCCTATACAAACCCCAGCATTCAGATGAACTCTAGGGACATGAGACTGGTCATACTAGACCAGACTCAGTCCATGTAGTGCAATATCCTGACCAGTACCAGATGTTTCAGAGGAAGGAGTAAAATTTAAAATAATCGGCCTTCTGCATCTTGAATAGAGACTGGCCTCAATCTTGGAGACGACGTTTAATATCCCTTCCAAAATTTGTCATTTAATTGTAACTCTGTGTAATCTTGATAACCATATGAATATCCAATCCCATTGTGAATCTTGTTAAGTTCTTCCAGCTCTCTGATCAAGGTGTTATATCTTCCATCTTAAACTTGCCAAAGATGTTCCTAATCCCTTTCTGGGAGAAGTTACAAATGGAAGGGGGGGATGTTTCAATTGCTAATAATACTTGTGAAATGCCACCATTCTGGAGCAGTCCATTTCATCCAGTGCCCAGACTGTGGCAGCAGCTTACACCCAATCCTTGACAGGACACTTGGAACACATACATCTTTTCACTTGTTCAGTAGCAGGTGATCATTGAAGTACAAAGATTGCTATCCCTTACAAAAATTGCGATGCCTGACTTCCTAGCCAGTACAGCTGCATATGTTGTGCCTGTTTGTGTAAGATGCAGAAGCACACCAAAACACTGTTGAACTAGAGATAAACCCAAACTGAGAAGTTTGGCTCTAGATATAACTCCCCCGAAGTTTGGTAATGTTGAGATCCAGGTTTTGGTCTCTATAGATCTTTGTTTAAAACGCTTGGCCTATGTTACTAACGTGTTCAGTAGCAAGGAGGTCTGAGGTTCTGGGCCAGACACCTTGGAGTGGGTGCCCTAAGCAGGGAGAAAGCACAGAGAGCCTGTTCCTTATAATCCCTGAGCACAAGCTGCAGAGAAGTGCCACTAGTGATGCTAGACACACCTCTGAGAAGGGCAGGGGGTTGGCCATAGCCCCACTCCTTCCACAGAGTCTGGTGATCTGACAGGGAATCTACATAGAACACTTCCCCACATAGACTTTTAAAGGGTGTAGCAATTACCGCTCCTTCATAGGTCAGTGCACCTGGGGGTACCCTGCCTGCTTTTGTTCTCTGGCCCCACACTGCCCACTCCTATCACAGTAGCAGTTGCTGAAGCACCAGCTCAGCCTTCCGATCATAGATGAGGCTATGCCAGTAGGAAAATATTGCTTGGTCTGAACATTACAGCTCCTTAATTAAACCAACTCCATTTGAAATTATAAAAATTCAAAGTAGTAAGTGAAAAGGATGTGGTCATTTTTGTGATAATATTTCATGTTTACTGTTGGAGGAATCACTCAAAAAGGTTAAACAGGGCTCAAAATGTGCTCCACAAAAGAATAAATTCTTATACAAGGCCAGATTGGATTCAGCAGCCTCAGTCCTGGCCCATGGTGATGGTTCTATGCACTGTCTGTAATAGACTGTTTCTCCACCTATAAAATGGGATAATGATACAGATCTCCTTTGTACAACGCTTTGAGAAGTACTGATGAAAAGTGCTATAGAAGAGCTCGGTTTTATTATTAAACTGTACGCGTATGAAGCTTCAACCCCACAGAGCAACCCAAATACCATTCTTTTCCTGCTCCAAAATTCAAATGTTCCTTAGGAAAAGACAGTAAGAAATACCGTAATAGGAGCAATCAAAAGGGGAACAGCCAAATGGAAAGTTTATATAACCTTTGTTAGATATTGCTTTGAGCAAACTAAATACATGGATCAAGCTTCTTCCTCTCTAGTTTGCTGCACCGAATTTAAGCTCTCAGGCTATGTCTACACTACAAAATTAGGTCGGATTTATAGAAGCCGGTTTTATAGAAACCGGTTGTATGCAGCCGATTGTGTGTGTCCCCACCTAAAATGCTCTAAGTGCATGAAGTCGGCGGACCGCGTCCACAGTACCGAGGCTAGCGTCGACTTCCGGCGCATTGCACTATGGTACCTATCCCACAGTTCCCGGAGTCTCCGGCGCCCATTGGAATTATGGGTTGAGATCGCAATGCCCGGATGATGCAAAGCAGTGCCGCGAGGGGTTCTGGGTACATTGCGTCAGGCCCCTCCCCCGCCGTCACAGCAACGGCAGACAATAGATTCGCGCCTTTTTACCTGGGTTACCTGTGCAGACAACATACCACGCCAAGCATTGAGCCCGCTCAGCTCAGCTCACCGTCACCATATCTCTTCCGGGTGCCGGCAAACGTGGGACTGCATTGCTAAACAGCAGAAGCAGCTTACTGCCTTTTGGCGGTAGACGGTGCAGCATGACTGGTAGCCTTCATTGGCGATCTGGGTGCTGGCAGCTGTGGGGCTGGCAGCCGTAGGGCTGCATTGCACCAGCCCCTTGCCTTTTGGTAGAAGATGGTTTATTACGATTGGTAACCGTCGTCATCGTACTGCAGTGGCTGTCGATCATGGGCACCCGGGCAGACAATGATGGTTATCAGTCGTAGTATGCTATTTTCTGCCAAGTGCCCAATATTGTCTGCTAAGCACCCAGAAGAGGCCGATGGCGATCTGGGTGCTGGCAGACATGGGGCTGGCAGCCGTGGGGCTGCATTGCACCAGCCCCCTTGCCTTGATGATGATGGTTATCAGATGTACTATGCGTAGGATGGGGCTAGATTGCTACACAGCAGCAACCCGTTGCCTTTTGGGCAGTAGATAGCATATTACGACTGGTATCCATCGTTGTCATACTGCAGTGGGCATCAGATCGTGCAATAGACCTGAAGGCTTACTGCCAAGCGCCCAGTATTTGCTGCCAAGCACCCAGAAAATGCCAAGGGCTATCAGTCATGCTGCACCGTCGTCTTAAGATGTAAAAAATAGATTTATTCTGCATTCATTTGCTTCCCCCCTCTCTCCTGCTAAACCCAGGCTTTTGAGTTCAATCTTTGGGGGGGGGCCATTCTGTGTGACAGTTGTTTGTGTTTCTCCCTGATGCAAAGCCACCTTTCTTGATTTTAATTCCCTGTACCTGTACGCCATGTCGTCACTCGCCCCTCCCTCCCTCCCTCCCTTCTTCCCCTGGTCCGTCAGATACTACTTTCGCACCTTTTTTCAGACCAGACGCCATAGCCAGCACTGGGATCATGGAGCCCGCTCAGATCACCGCGGCAATTATGAGCACTATGAACACCACGCGCATTGTCCTGGAAAACATGCAGAGCCTCCTGGACATGCCAAAGCCAAACCAGGACCAGCTGAGGAGGAGGCGATTGCAGCGCGGCGACGATAGTGATGAGGAAATTGACATGGACCTCTCACAAGGCACAGGCCCCAGCAATGTGGAAATCCTGGTGTTACTGGGGCAGGTTCATGCCGTGGACCGCCGATTCTGGGCCCGGGAAACAAGCACAGAGTGGTGGGACCGCATCGTGTTGCAGGTCTGGGATGATGCCCAGTGGCTGCGAAACTTTCGCATGCGTAAGGGCACTTTCATGGAACTTTGTGACTTGCTTTCCCCTGCCCTGAAGCGCCAGAATACCAGGATGAGAGCAGCCCTCACAGTGGAGAAGCGAGTGGCGATAGCTCTGTGGAAGCTTGCAACGCCAGACAGCTACCGGTCAGTCGGGAATCAATTTGGAGTGGGCAAATCTACTGTGGGGGCTGCTGTGATCCAAGTTGCCAGGGCAATGAGAGACCTGGTGATATCAAGGGTAGTGACGCTGGGAAACGTGCAGACCATAGTGGATGGCTTTGCTGCAATGGGATTCCCAAACTGTGGTGGGGCGATAGACGGAACCCATTTCCCTATCTTGGCACCGGCGCACCAAGCCACCGACTACATAAACCGCAAGGGGTACTTTTCAATGCTGCTGCAAGCCCTGGTGGATCACAAGGGACGTTTCACCGACATCAACGTGGGCTGGCCGGGAAGAGTACATGATGCTCGCGTCTTCAGGCAGTCTCTTCTGTTTCGAAAGCTGGAGGAAGGGACTTTCTTCCCGGACCAGAAAATAACCATTGGGGATGTTGAAATGCCTATCGTGATCCTTGGGGACCCAGCCTACCCCTTAATGCCATGGCTCATGAAGCCATACACAGGCAGCCTGGACAGCAGTCAGGACCTGTTCAACTACAGGCTGAGCAAGTGCCGAATGGTGGTGGAATGTGCATTTGGCCGTTTAAAAGCGCGCTGGCGCAGCTTACTGACTCGCTCAGACCTTAGCGAAAAGAATCTCCCCATTGTTATTGCTGCTTGCTGTGCGCTCCACAATATCTGTGAAAGTAAGGGGGAGACATTTATGGCGGGGTGGGAGGTTGAGGCAAATCGCCTGGCCGCTGATTACGCGCAGCCAGACACCAGGGCGGTTAGAGGAGCACAGCAGGGCGCGGTGCGCATCAGAGAAGCGTTGAAAACCAGTTTTGTGACTGGCCAGGCTACGGAGTGAAACTTCTGTTTGTTGCTCCTTGATGAACCCTCTGCCCCTCCCCCACCACCCTGTTAACTCTACTTCCCTGCAAACCAACCACCCCACCCTCCCCTACTACCCTCCCCCCTTCGAGCACCACTTGCACAGGCAATAAAGTCATTGTTGCTTCACATTCATGCATTCTTTATTAATTCAGCACACAACTAGGGGGATAATTGGAAAGGTAGCCCGGGATGGGTGGGGGAGGAGGGAAGGAAAAGGACACACTCCAATTTAAAACTTTAAAACTTATTGCTATGGAAATCATCTAGGGTGGAGTGAGTGGGTGGCCGAAGGCCCCCCCACCGTGTTCTTGGGCGTCTGGGTGAGGAGGCAATGGGACTTGGGGAGGAGGTCTGTTGGTTACAGAGGGGCTGTAGCGGTGGTCTCTGCTCCTGCT
Source organism: Terrapene triunguis (assembly GCF_002925995.2). Taxonomy (NCBI): domain Eukaryota; kingdom Metazoa; phylum Chordata; order Testudines; family Emydidae; genus Terrapene; species Terrapene triunguis. The sequence goes on from NW_020664439.1 coordinate 12,874,818, forward strand.
GCCTTTCCTGCAGCTCAACCATACGCAGGAGCATATCACTTTGATGCTCCAGCAGCCGGAGCATCGACTCTTGCTTTCTGATTACAAGTTGACGCCACCTCTCCTCTTCAGCCCGCGTTTCAGCACGCAACTTCTCCTCTTCAGCCCGCGATTCAGCACGCCACCTCTCCTCTCGCTCATATTGGGCTTTTTTAAAATCAGTCATTGACTGCCTCCACGCATTCAGCTGTGCTCTGTCAGCGTGGGAGGCAGTCTGAAGTTCAGTAAACATTTCGTCACGCGTCCTTCGCTTCCTTCTTCGAATATTCACTAGCCTCTGCGAAGGAGTAAGATTTGCAGCTGGTGGAGAAGGGAGAGGTTGTTAAAAAAGATACATTTTAGAGAACAATGGGTAGACTCTTTCACGTTAGATTTTGCTGTTCACAACATCACACAGCACATGTGCTTTCGTTACAAGGTTGCATTATTCCTCTTATATTGAGAGTCTCCTGGTTTGGTGTGAGAGATCACTCACGCAGTGCCAGGACACAGATTTCAGCTTGCAGGCAGCCATGGTAAGACATATAGTCTTTGGGCTTTTTTAACCTTCTTAACATGTGGGGATGGTTTCAAACAGTTCTGCCCTCATTTCCCATACCAAGCACCCGTGCCATTTAAAATGGGTTTGCAATGTAAAAGGAGGGGCTGCGATTTCAGGTTTAACATGCAGCACAAACCCAACTAACTCCCCTCCCCCACACACCCAATTCTCTGGGATGGTCACTTCAACCCTCCCCCCCACCGCGTGGTTAACAGCGGGGAATATTTCTGTTCAGCAGAGCAGGAAGGGGCACCCCTGAATGTCCCCTTAATAAAATTGCCCCATTTTAACCAGGTGACCGTGAATGATATCACTCTCCTGAGGATAACAAAGAGAGATAAGGAATGTATGTTGTCTGCATGCCAGCAAACACCGGGACCATACGCTGCCATGCTTTGTTATGCAATGATTCCAGACTACGTGCTACTGGCCTGGCGTGGTAAAGTGTCCTACCATGGCGGACAGGATAAGGCAGCCCTCCCCAGAAACCTTTTGCAAAGGCTTTGGGAGTACATGAAGGAGAGCTTTCTGGAGATGTCCCTGGAGGATTTCCGCTCCATCCCCATACACGTTAACAGACTTTTCCAGTAGCTGTACTGGCCGCGATTGCCAGGGCAAATTAATCATTAATCATTAAACACGCTTGTTTTCAAACCATGTGTAATTTTTGCAAAGGTACACTCACCAGAGGTCCCCTGTGTGCCCTCAGGGTCTTGGGTGAGTTCGGGGGTTACTGGTTCCAGGTCCAGGGTGACAAACATATCCTGGCTGTTGGGGTAACTGGTTTCTCCGCTTCCTTGCTGCTGTGAGCTATCTATGTTCTCTCCATCCTCATCTTCCTCGTCCGCCGAACCCGCTTCCCCGTTTCCAGAGAGGGACTCATAGAACACGCTTGGGCTAGTGGTGGCTGCACCCCCTAGAATGGCATGCAGCTCCACGTAGTAGCGGCATGTTTGCGGCTCTGCCCCGGACCTTCCGTTTGCGTCTCTGACTTTGTGGTAGGCTTGCCTTAGCTCCTTAATTTTCACGTGGCACTGCTGTGCATCCCTGTTATGGCCTCTGTCCTTCATGGCCTTGGAGATCTTTTGTAATGTTTTGCCATTTCTTTTACTGCTTCGGAGTTCGGCGAGCACTGATTCATCTCCCCAGATGGCGATCAGATCCCGTACCTCCCGCTCGGTCCAGGCTGGAGCTCTTCTGCGATCCTGGGACTGGGACTGGGACTCCATCACGGTTACCTCTGCTGATGGGCTCTGCATGGTCACCTGTGCTCTCCACGCTGAGCAAACAGGAAATGAAATTCAAACGTTCGCGGGGCTTTTCCTGTCTACCTGGCCAGTGCATCTGAGATGAGAGTGCTGTCCAGAGCGGTCACAATGAAGCACTGTGGGATAGCTCCCGGAGGCCAGTAATGTCGAATTCCGTCCACACTAACCCAATTCCGACCCCCTAAGGCCGATTTTATCGCTAATCCCCTTGTCGAGGTGGTGTTAGGAAACCGGTTTAAAGGGCCCTTTAAGTCGACAGAAAGGGCTTCGTAGTGTAAACGTGGCCAGGCTTAAGTCGATTTAACGCGGCTAAAGTCGACCTAAACTCGTAGTGTAGACCAGGCCTCATTTAAAGAAGGACCGCCTGATCCTCCTGCTGTACATCTATTGAAGTCAAAGAAGCTACATAGATTGGCACCAGCTGAGGATCTGGCCTCAATATTTCCCAATCTTTATTGGAAAGGCAGGATTTTAGATCCTCTCCAGTATAGCTCAGCTCAGCTCAGCTCACCAATGCTTATATGATTGTACAGCAAGACAGACTACTGCCCAAATCTTCATTCATTCAGATCGCTAGTGTCTACAGGGGCTGGAGGAAAACATCATCCACCCCTGGCTGAGAAATAGCAGGGGAGCATCTGGATGGTCATTATTGCATCCTAGTAGTTGCATTACCCTCTGCTCCTGCTGTGCACCGCCTCCACACTGGACCTGCACACTTACAAATACATTCCCTGCGACCAGCAGCCTTTTTGTGCCAGCTGGCAAAGGGCATAGTGAGCATAGAGTTTTACAGGGGTTCTCTGGGTCAAGTATATGCACAATAAATCACCAAAGGGTGGCTTGTGAAGTCTCTACTGAGAGCCAGTAGCTGACTGCTCATCATAATTGTTTCAAAATGTAGGGATAGATAATATTTAAGTAGTTATGTATCTATACTGGAAATTATGTTCTCAAAGCCTTGGAGTTAAGGCAGGTCACCACACGGTAACATGCCTCAGACCGGTTCCCCTTCCAGGGATGCGGGGAGAGATGTTTATCACCCAGGCGGGGCATAGACCACATAGGTCTATTTGCATACTTAGCCAAAATGATAATCAAGAGATTGTGAAATCTTCATGAGAGGAAATTTACAGAAAGAATTAAAACAGCAGAAGGGGAGCCTCTTTATGAATAAAGACAATGGATTGTTGGAGTCTATGCAGGGATATCTCTGCCACACCCCTCACATTGAGGAGGTAGGAGGGCAGCATGACTTGTCTCCTCAATGGACGATCACTCCCAAGCCTGGCTGTAATATGCTTGAAGGATTTGGGGTGAGCGTTTGCGCTATAAGACACAACAGTAACTAGTTAAGTAAGTCTAGGTTCTAGAGTGCATGTTATGTTTTTATTTTATATGTGAACATTTTGCTTCCAATACTTTTACTTGCTTTCAGTAGAATCGCTACTCTTTGTCCAATAAACTTTTACTTGTTTTCATATAAACATAACTAAGTGCTGCGTGTTAAGCAGAGCTGTGATCTACGGTGTAACTGGTAAGCTTGGGGCAGTGAATACTGTGAGTATCCAGTGGCACAGCGATTGGACGTTTCAGTGTCACACCCAGAGGGCCCAGGAGATGGTGTGTGCCTATCACTGACTGCAGAGCCTGCGTAGGCTAAGTGGGTAGTGCTTGTGCTGCCTGTGGCTGGTAGAGTCAGGGAACTGAGACAAAGCAGGCACAGACAAGGTCTCTTCACACTAAGGGCATGTGGTGGCGAGGCGCCTCACACAGCTGGAAAGCAACATAGTCTCTCCCTCTAGCCACTGAATCCCCTGTTCATCAGGCTTTCGGGAATCATACCAGTTGAGATGCACCCTGCACAAGGGGACTGCACCCCCCCCCGACAATCCCACCACCACTTTATCTGCCTACCCCAGAAATGCAGAGCCCACCATCCCATAGACAGTAACTGTCCCTCAGGGTACGTCTATGCTGAGCTGCAAGTAAAGATGAGGTTGTAAGGTAGGCACTCCTTATCTAGCTGGTAACAACAGCAGTCAAGACATGGAGGCATGACCTTCAACACAGGTGAGCAAGTTGAGTACAAACCCAGGCTCCTCTGCGGGCTTGTGTCATGGCAGCTAGCCCCTGCTGAGGCACCTTCAGTGTGCCTACCCATGCTACAATCACACCTTCACTTGCCGCGGAGACAACCCCAGCAAGAGGTATCTCATCATTCACCTTAATGGGTTGGAAGGAAAGATGGCTACTCCTGATTCTTTTATGATCCCTTACAATTTTAACGGTTTATTCAGTTCAGGGCTAAATGGTTTGAGCCAATGTGCCGCGTAGCCAGTCTGTATCAAGTGTTTACATTCTACAAATGAAGAGTGTTTTCTATTCTGGCCAAGATAACAGATTTTTCCACTTATTTTCTGCAGACTTGGACAGCCCATTGTGACACAGAGGCCCACTGGAGGTTCACCGCTGTGTCAGCAACTCTTGTCAGGCCTGACATATTCCGTGCACCCCAACACACAGTAGCATGACAAAATGTGGCATGTAATATAGCATTGGAAAATTAGCAACTCACTGATCATTAAAGTTCTTGCATGATGAAAGTCTGGTCAACCCCCAAAGGACTTTTAGATATGTGTTGCAAATATGTTCTTAAAAAGGACTGAGTAAGCACAAGCGGTGCCTAAGCCACGCCTGTTCCAGACAAAGGAACCTAGTTCCACCTGCTTGAATGTGTCTCTGATGTAAATTAAGCAAGGTGTGACCAAAGACAATGAACAACACATTGACATGCAAGGTAAGCAAAGGCATCCGGAGAGCAAGCGGGGAAAGATGATTACTTAACAATCTTGATAGATGATAGACACTGCACCCCTAGGAAGCCTTCCTGCCTCTTGAAGCAGGGTCAATGAAGTTTGGGAAGACATACAGAGAGAGACCCATTTTGGCATCCATTCGCTTCTGGGACCAAAAGGGCCGGAGCTGTTGAAATCACAGAACAATGGATCCTTCAGCCAAGGGGGTTGAAGTCTTTGAGAACTGAATACAGATGAGAAACCAGTTTAGACAAAGATTGTAACTTGCTGAAATTAAGTATTAGTCTTAGAAACATATTTTTATTTTTATTTGCTTGTAAGCCTTTCTATTTTTTCTTTATACTTTCTATAACTTAAACCTATGACTTCACTAAACAAAAACTTGTTTTACTTTTATTATATGCCAGTTAAGTGTTTTGATTTAAATGAGTGTTTGTCAAACCCTAGTTAATTAATGAGCTGCTGTTTATTGTCTCTTTAAAGGAGGAGCAAATTTAATAACTTTGTGAGTGTTCCAGGAGAGGGCTGGAGACTACAGGGCAGATATGTGGAGTCACTCTAAAAAAACACGTGGGTGTTGGAAGCCAGAATGTGACCTGTGTGCTTGTATGCAGACAGATGGTACCAGGGCTTTGAGTCACAGCAGCATAGCATTTAAGGCACCCAGAGTTGCAGGGCAGGCAGTGACACAATCCCTTACTGGTCTAGGTTGAACCCCAAAGCATCACACTCATATATAAGTTAGTAGAGGTATTACAGCAATGCACCTAGTGGCCCCAGTAGGACAGTGGTTCCACTATGCTAAGCACTATACATAAAGATCGTGAAAGAATTCCCTGCCCTGCAGGGCTTGCAGTCTAGATAGATAAGAGACAAAGAGTTAAGAAAAAAAAGATATTCCCCATTTTACAGACGGGAAACAAAGCCATAGAGAGATCAGTGACTTTCCCCAAGATCAAAGTCTGTGGCAGAACCAGAAATTGAACTCAGCTCACCTTAGCTCCAGTCCTGTGCCTTAGCCTTCCAGTCAGTAGAAGTCCACATCTAGCTATTGTTCGTTTATTAAGTGTTTGGTAGGATGCACAATGCCAGACACACTGCAATGTGTTTTCATAGTCATGTTTAATAATTTCATTAAAAATGCAATACTTTGCTAGAAAATATAGATTATCCTTTCTTTTGATATTGACCATTAAAAAGTTGGCTAATTTGTAGTAGCCAGATTTAAAAACAAAAGCAGCCATGCATAAAAAGATACAGCAGCTTTGTTATGATATAAAATCCTGAACAACAGGGCAAATAGAAGCCTAGGAAATAAATCACAGAACCCATTTTAAAAATACATGAAACAATTTGAGCTTATTTGCAAACATACAGAGATAAGACCTATCAGCTAGGCTAGTGACATGATCTTACTTTGGCTCTCTAGCAACGGAAGTGAGGCAATTTCATAGCCATGGAAAAAGTGCCCTATTGACAGCCCTAGAGACTACATACTCTGTTTATCCTGATAACAGGAATATCATTGGCGGTGGCAGTGCAAATTTTCCCCACATGCCCAGGCAATATGCTACAATTGTAACTTAGAAGGGAATCACCTCTGAAGGCAGAGGTGAATTTACCATGAAACAAACAGTGCGGTGGCACGGGGCCCCCAATGACAGGGGCCCCCAAAATGCAGGACAAATCTCATCTGACAACCTGCCCCCGAGTCCCAGCCAGCGGCACAGCAGGGCTCAGGCAGGCAGGCTGCCTGCATTCTGTGGCCGGTGGCCTCACGCCATTCCCAGAAGCAGCTGGCTGCTGGCACGTCTCTGCGTGCCCCTGGGCTGGGGGAGGCAGCTCCGTGCACTGCCTCCGCCCCAGGCAAGGTCACGCAGAGATGTGCCACCAGCAGCACAGCAGGGCTAAGGCGACTCCATGCCCATGCTGCCTGCCTCCCTCCACGCCGTGCTGCTCCCGGAAGTGGCCAGCATGTCAGTGCGGCCCCTGGGGGGTGTCTCCACACGTTGCTCCCGCCTCGAGCGCCGACTCTGCAGCTCCCATTGGCTGGGAACTGTGGCCAATGGGAGCTGTGGTGGCGGCGCCTGCAGGCAGCGGCGTGCAGAGACCCCCTGCCCTCCCGCCTAGGAGCCGCTGCCAGAGGGGTGTGCCGGTCGCTTTGGGAGCCACACTGCCCAAGGTAAACGCTGCCCCCGACTCCTCCCACACCCCAAGTCCCTGCCCCAGCCAAGAGCCCACACCCCTCACCCCCTCCCACACCCCAACCCTCTGCCCCAGCCCAGAGCCCACACCCTGCACTCAAACCTCCTCCCAGAGCCCGCACCCCTCACCCCCTCCCACACCCCAACCCCCTGCCCCAGCCCAGAGCCCGCACCCTGCACTCAAACCTCTTCCCAGAGCCCGCACCCCTCACCCCTCCCACACCCCAACCCCCTGCCCCCCGCACCCAAACTTCCTCCCAGAGCCCACACTCCTCACCCAAACTCCCTCTCAGAGCCCAACCCCCACACGCCCTCCTGCACCCAGCCCAGGGCCCGCACCCAGCACCCAAACTCCCTCTCAGAGCCCGACCCCCACATGCCCTCCTGCACCCCAACCCCCTACCCCAATCAAGGTACCTCACTTTATTTTCATTTACTTCCTATTACTGATAATAGAGGAGGAGGATGAAGGAAAAAAGAATGAAAAATGGAGGGGAGATAAGAGAGAATGTTCTTTTTCTTAGCTGGGTCCCGGGGGGGTGGGGGGGTGGGAGAATGAAGCCTGCAGAGGGCCCCACTAACTCTAAATCCGCCACTGTCTGAAGGGGAGAAGGTATGTCATTCTCCATGTCTTTTCATGCCAATGTCTCTCTGCTGAGGCTGCCAATACAGTTTCAAGTTATAAGCGTTATTTCTACCGCTAAGAGGCATGTCCACTGAATAGAGGACTTCTGACACTACTGATGCATTATGGGAGTGGAGGGTGCTTAACACTATGCTGAGCTGAGTGCTGTATGAGCCAACATAGAGAGAGCCTGCAGTGGCAACACCATTAAATCTAAGGGCGAAATATCAAATTCTGTTATATCCCAGTCCTAGCCTCAGTTAAATTAATAAAAGATTTGCCACTGACTTTAAAGGGAGCAGGATTGGGCCTTACACAGAAGCCTTATGTGAGAAGGACTTTAATTTTGCCTGAGTAAAGACTTGAGAAGAGAGTCCAGAATATGAAAGAAAAATGCAGGCACATGAGCTTATTTTGAATTGTATTATCTCTGAAACACTCAGCTGTTACATGACTGTTTCATATTACTTTTCTTTCCAGCCAAAGTGGATTGTTATCACTGAATTTGATAACTTAATAGTACAGAATACTAATATTCATGTACAGTAGCTGTATTAGAAAAGTATAGAGCTTGATATAGGGCTGTACCTTTCTAATGTCAGGAACATTTTTAAGGAATGTAAAGTTGAATCCAATCTGCCAGGAGAAGGTCAAGACCACAAAGAGAATAAATCACAGCATTGCTATGTGGACCTGTCTAAAGGTTAAGGATCTAAAGGACAAGCAGATACTCTAAAATATAAACAGCCCCTAGGGGATAATTACTTTACTGACTCTATTTGAGCACTCTTGAACAGATGGGTGAGTAGGTTCATTGACTGTTGCTATGTTATGTGAATCTATTTATTACCCCCTTACATGGGGGAACAAATGACACTACAGATGTGTTACCGGTTACTCTCTAATCCTTTCCTCCTGAAATTCCTACTGATGTAGAAGTATATTCCCAGAAGTAACATTTCTCAGAGGCAGTAACTACTCAAAGTGAACCCAGTGAATGTCCTGTAGGTATTGTACAGATCAAGAAAGAGTGAATAGATTTACAAGAAAACAGGTTGTTCAGCAGAACCAATTAGCCATACTGAATTATGGTGATTGTTGTACATTTAAATGCATCTGAGAGAGTGCTGAAGATGTTGGAAGCATAGAATAAACTCTTTACATTTGTAATTTTATGTTAACTCAGGGCCTGTCATGGTGACCTCTGCAATAGACCTATTTGGCTGAGTCTCTCCATGCAAAGGTACAATTTTACTACACTGCATGGAGTTAGTGTGTTCATAGTCTGGTACCAGTGTATTTATCTTCACTTTTTATTTCAAAGTGGGAATAAGTTGAAACCAGTCTACTCAGAATGGGTGAGATTGTGTTCCACTCCTACGTAGATTTGTAAGGGAGATGGAGATTGTACATGGAAACTCTCCCCTTTGTTTAAGGGCATAGGGTCCTTAAACATAAGGATGCTTGGGCAGAGGATCAACATGAGGTTTACACACCACTGAAGTCCTACTTAAGTCTATTTTGAGGCATATTTCACCCAGGGAACATCTGGATTCCACTGGGCTAGTACTTCTGATGTTGGTCTGTTAAAGGGGCATGGACAGAGGACAAGATTATGGTCCTTTCCCTTCTGCACCAGCCATGCATGGAAGAAGAATGGGCTACACCCATAGATTCCAAGGCCAGAAGGGACCACAGTGATCATCTAGTTTGGCCTCCAGTATAATACAGGCCATAGACCTTCCCCAAAATATTTCCTAGAGCCTACCCTTTTAGGCATAGCCCTTGTTGTTTGCACCCCTTCCCACCCCACCATAATGGACCATCCTAGCAAAAAGGCAGTGGAGCAGCAACTGAGCAATGCAGCACCCCTGGAAGTTGGACCCCTGTTCACCCACCCCTAGAGCTAGTGCTGGCGCTGCCTAGAAGCTCCAGGAATCACTGGCTCCAAGAACTTCTGCTGGGGCAGTGGGTCTTTGCACTAACCTCACTGATGGACTGCTTCTCCTTAGAACAGTTTTGATATTAGCAGTTCAAGTAAATTTTGTGGTGTTTGAGATTTTGCAATTCTCTCAAACTATGTTTTTGACTTGAAGAAATGGCGTAAAAAAATGTTTTTTCCTAGCTAAAAGGAGGCCAGTGCTAAATAGTAGGGAGGGAAGAAATTGCTACAAAATATTATTTATTATTAGTACATTTAAAAGACAGACATTGTAGATAACTAGATGGTTCAGGAAATTGGTAATGGGCTTCAGAACCTTTGACCTCCAAGTCACTGGTTCAAATGTGGCTCAGATCAATAGCAACTGAAACCTATTACTATCTGAGAATTGGTCATTAGCTTACATAAGTTTCCTCAAAAACAATGGAGCAATGTAGACAACATATTTCCAACCCTGTGGTTGTGCTTACAATGGGCCCCAGGATGCAGCCAAACATGTGAGTTTCTTTTAAGCTCCAAGAAGTGAGTGGTGGGAACTTTCCTTAAGGAAACAGAGCTGTGAATTTTGACTTGTTTTAAGTGTATTTATGACAGAATTGCTCCAGTCTTAGAACTGTTCCATTTATGGAAATGTGACACTCATGTTTCGGAATTGCTGGTGCTCTAAGGAACTTTGTGGAGGAGGGGTGGGGATGGAGGAACAGAACAGGAATTGGCCAGTAATTAAGTACTCACAGTGGGAAAATTGAATATATTGAAAAAAAAATCCCATGTATGTAACCAGTAGGACAATGAGTATATAGGGTTTTTTTAACTAGCGCTAAAAGACGCCCAAGCAACGGACCTAATTTTCAAACTAGGGCACCTCAATTACACAGGTAGGTGGGTAAACTTTGGCACCCTGGATTTCTCTCTCACCTGCTTTGTTCTCCATGATTCTTTTTATATACCTTACTTTAGGTATTAAGTTTAGAAATTGAGCTCCATGTGTCTGACCTGATTCTGCTGTAGGATGGCAAGAATTTCACTATCCTTGCCCTTTGAGTACATTTATTATTTCACCCTATAAAGATGACTGATTTCTCTCTTCTTTTTCTTTGATCCAAGTTGGAAATAAAATGGCTTCTAAAAATAAAAACCACTGACAAATTGTACATTCTTCCCCTACTCTTCCCTTCAGGGTGTCTACAATCCTTTAAAGCATGACAAACCAACACAAAAGAGGGAGCTCTCTCTTATACTGTTCCTGCGCCTGTATCTTTATGCACTGGTGCTACTACATGCAACAGAGGTGTACATTGTACAAAGGAAAGTGGGAATGGTCACCTCAAGCCCTACAAAGTGGAAGGGCCAACTGGTAAAAGGAAAAGACACCGGAACACCAACATTAATGAAATGGAAAGAAGGGGGAAGACTGCAAAGACTCGCCTATCTGGCGGAAGGGACAGCCACTAACAACCCAAGAATCATGACCTACTTTAAATATTTTGAGTGTATTTCAGATGCTTTTCATCACTTTTAATATTATTTAATATTATTTGTATTACCAAAGTACCAGATGCCCCAATCACAATAGGGAACTCATTGTTCCTAACATTCCCCTCCTTTCCTCCCCTAAACAAACAAGGTCTGATCAAAAGTTACGTTAATGGAAAAGGGGTGAAGGGTGGTGGTGTTGTTTTTAATTAAAATTTTCACAAATGCCCCACCATGCATCTTTTGACTTTCTCTGCTTGTGATACTACTACTAACACAACTGCTTCAAACCCCTTAGTCTCACTTTATAGACAGATACTGTTAGTTCTGCACTCACCAATTTTATTTCATGTATCATAAATGAGCTAGTTTATTTTAATAAATAGCCATGCCGCAGTCGTAGCACTAGGCAAGCTATCTTCTTCTACTGACAGTAATGCAGATCACTCTTGCAAACTGACTGAAGTTTTTTCCATTTAAAAACTTACCTTGATTTTTAAATGGGTGATCCTAGCATTGAACAACTATAATAACCTGCCTGCTACAGTGATTATAGTAGTAGAGACCATCAGGTTACAAAAGGCCAAAGCTACACATTTTTGTTCACACAGGCAATTGGAAATAATCCTTTAAAAAGAACAAGCAGCATGATATTCTGAAAAGTATAGTGCTTACACCAATCACATAAGATTTAACTATATCTAGCTTATGTAGGCTTGCAGAATACCAATGGAATTGGTTAGTTGGCACTGGCAAGTACCTCCTCTTCAGGGATACCCAAATCTTTGCCAAGTCATTAAGTCCTTCTTGCATTAATCATTCCTGTAATGGTTACATTATATACCAAATGTGTTGTTGTTGGTGGTGGTAGTAGTAATGCATGAGCCATTTCTTGAACAAATATAAAAGTGCATGATGATTTACAGGAGCTTAACTAATTTTGTATGACTCAGGTCCCAGGAATGAACATTTTTACACAGATTAATCATTTCTCTTTGGTCATTTTCAGCAAGAAAAGAATGCATCCAGTCCTGAAAATTCTCCAGGCAAAGAACTCCCATTTTAAAGTTCAGGATTCCCATGCATAAAGGACTTGAAGAATTAGGAATAACATTCTCTTAATGTCAGAACGTGTGCAAAATTTGAAAGTATAATTGGATTAATAAAAACATCTGACTTTTTTATGTCTACTTGTACTGTATCAGTGAAAAGAAACAATAGGGCAGTTTAAGAACATGATTATTAGAGTATAATAGTTCATTTGGAAACAGAGTTCTCATTTAATATAATTACATATTGTATTGTAATAACCTGGAAGAAAAATAATTTGGAGTACAGATCTCACCATGCTCTGAAAATAGGAACTTATTGTTAAGTGCCAACAATATTAAAAATAAAATATTAAAAAATAGTGACCTTATTCAATTTTTTTATTACGGCAATAATGTCTAGGAGAGTGTCAATAAACACACATCTAATTATGTTATATTTTATAGGAAACGAGATTAACATAAACACCTACATTTAAAAAGAGCTGTTTTCACAGAGAGATCATCATGCACAGACTGATGGCTCTTTATTCTTCAGAACAATTAACAAAGATGAAGAGAGACACTTTGACTAAACAAATAGACTTTCAAGTGTTCTTTCATCTATTCAAGAAATGGTGCAGATCCTATTGTGGGTCCTTTTGCCATGCCAAGCTTATTGTGAATCTTAAGCAAAATGTCAATTCATCAGGAGCATGTCCTACAGGTATTTTTCCAATTAACAAACACCTGGTATCATCACTCTACCTCTTCGTCATGCAGTTCTTGACAAGTGAAAAATTGATATTTTGGATATTCACTTCCTGTACCTGAAAGATTTTTTTTATGTCCCATTATATCATTGTCTCTCTTTTCCATTCTCCATTAAGGACCAGATCCAGCTGCCGTTGAAGTCAGTGGGCCATATCTTCAGCTTGTATAAATCGCCATCTAATCAATGGCGCTATGCCCCTTTACACCAGCTGAGGATCTGTCTTTTGTGGGAAAACCCCCAATGGACTTCACTGTTAGCTGAGAGTGGCCCCTAAGTAATGACTGTGCGCTGTAAGTGATACACACATAACATGGAAGTTTCGATTTATGATCTGCAAAGATACGAGTTACCCTATAACAAGGTGCACACCCTATTACATAATGGGGAAGGTTTGCTACAATTGCTGCAGCTCCTCAACTGTTTCTCTTGGGAAAGACAGGATGGTGAGGTAATATCTTTTATTGGACCAACTTCTGTTGGTAAGAGACACAAGCTTTCGAGCTATGCAGAGCTCTTCTTCAGGTCTTCATCCGCTCCATGTAAGGCCGAAAGCTTGTCTCTTTCACCAACAGAAGTTAATCCAATAAAAGATATTACCTCACCCATCTTGTCTTTCTAATATCCTGGGACCAACACGGCTACAACATCTCTTGGGAAAGACCGATTTATTTATTTACTGCTTGTTTCAGTTTTACCTCACCAGCCTTGACTAGGGGTTGGAATGGTGGGGTGAGGATAGAGGATGAGCAGCATAGGACATGCCAACAGAGGAGTACGTGTGACATTCCCCTATGGTGTTATCTGGACCAGTGATCTGCTAGGTCACTCCAATCCTTGACTCTGGGAGCCAGCCTTACGCTGCTCTGCTGTGAGAACCCCCACTCCTGGGCTGTTCACGCACAGCCTCTGGCATGTAAGCTGCTCCTTGGATTGTGCAAATGAATGACACTAGCCAATATCTCCAGTCCCAGACACAACCCTAGGAACCTCCGTCTTGCAGTGTCCAGTTATGTCCGCTGAATGCTGCAAGCTTATATGAATTCATCAATTTAACAAAGAAATTGATATGTACCAGGCTTGTTATCCCAAGGAGAGTCTCTGACATGCTTCAAACCAAATGCACTGCTTCAGGTAGAATAAACAAACAAATTTATTAACTACAAAGCTAAATGTTAAGTGATTATAAGTCCAAACATAACAAATCAGATTTGGTCAAATGAAATAAAAGCAAAACGCATTCTAAGCTGATCTTAACACTTTCAGTGCCCTTACAAACTTAGATGCTTCTCACCACAGGCTGGCTGGTTGCTCTTCAGCCAGGCTCTCTCCTTTGATCAGCGCTTCAGTCACTTGGTGTGGTGTCTGTAGATGTAGGTGGAAGAGAGAGGAAGAGCATGGCAAAGGTCTCTCCCCTTTATTATGTTCTTTCTTCCCTCTTGGCTTTGTCCCCCACTTCAAAGTCAGGTGAGCATTACCTCATCGCAGTCCCAAACTGACCAAAGGTGGGGTGTGACTCACTCGAGAGTCCAACAGATCCTTTTTGTTGCTGCCTAGACCAGCGTTCTTTGTTCCTGTGAAGCTGAGCTGGGTTTGTCCCATACATGCCCTGATGAGGTGTGAACTGCCTCTCTGCTCTTGGAGAGTTTTTGCCTGGGCTTATTTTAAGCCAGGAAGACCTCGTAACTATATACATGAAATTATAACCTATAACATTGTTGTAAAAACAATCACTATAACATCACTATAACAAAAATGCTCAGTGCATCATGAGCCTTCCGAAGACACCCGACATGACAAACTTGGCATTGGATACCACACAGTCATTTTACAAGGATGAACGTGGGGGTGCTGGGTGTTCCCCTGAGATACAGAGTGTCACAAGGTGGAAAACAGGAGAAGTAAAAATGGTCATTAATAAACTAATCCCAAAAGCAGAAAGGCTTGGAATAAATCCTGGGAAGCATACAGAGGCAACTCCCTGGAGGTGAGAAAACTGCAGAGGCTTCTGACAACCTTCAAAAGCCCAACTGTCCACAGATGCATGGCACCTGAGCCTTCTGAAGGCTGGGGGTGGTCACGGTGCTCCCTAACACAAACCAAAGAGCTATCAGGGCTGCTGTCAGGGGGAGAGAAAACAAGAGGATAGGACAAAGCCCATGCGAGAGCTGAAGAATACCCAGCATTCTGGTTCAAAGCAGGGTATTAAATCTCCGATACAGCAAAGCACTCAAGCACAGGACTACTTAGGTGCTTAAAGCTATGTACATGTTTTCGTGCTTTGCTCAATCAGGGTCTTAAGTTTTGAATATGTTCTTATTTGTCAGCATTTGTCTTCTTTAATGTGAAAGCCAGTAAGTCACTTTGTTTTGTGAAATATGCATCTGACATCTAGGATTCCTGAGGGCACATTTTGCTGTGGTGCAGACCAAGTGATTTCGGCCTCTCTGTCAAAGACACATTTATTATCCCTCACCTCCCTTCCCCATCCCTGGGTGGGAAATGACGTAACAGTATAGTAATGCCTCTTCCTCTTTAGCAGTAACTTTGGGTGAATTGTCACAGTCCTTATTTGCCCCCTAGTTTCCCTCCACTAACACTGTAGTGCAAAGCAAAGATAAAAGGGATTAAACTAAATATAAGTCTCTTCCTTTGTCCCATGCTCAGACAGACTCTGACAAAGTGAGGGAGATGGGGATAAAGCAGGGGCTGCTTGCCCAGTACTTCCCCAAACAAGTGGGCAGGGAAGGAGCATGGAGAATAGGAAGTTCTTAAGTTTTACCTCTCTATGCAGAGTAGCTGGGTGAGCACACAGGAAAGACTATAAATTGCTCCACAAAGAGGGGTGAAGTAATTTACTCTTCAGCTACAGCATTTTGGGTGGAGAGGAAGGAGTAGCAGGGGAGAAATGATTGTAACTCAGTTCATTTTCTGGTCTGCTCTCAAGGCCATGCAGCTACCGACGCACCACCCCATCCACAGAGCACTGTCCTGTGAGAACCAGCCTAGACTGAACCCCTTCCTTTCCTTCTGAATTAAATACAGAGACACGGTCCTGTTCTTGCAGGATGGTTATTTACATCTGGTTAGACCAGAATGCAGACAAACCTCTCGTAACAAGCAGCTTGATGGGCTCCCATTTTACTTTCATGTGCAATGCTTAACATGACTACAGCAGGTAGCCACTGTTACTGAAATAATGAATTACTAAACTAGATATTCTAAATTAAACCTGAGAACTCAACCCCCTTCTTTCTGCCTCCCACCTTTATACCCGCCCCAGAAAACTAATGTTCAGAACATCTGATTTGTAGTCTGAGCAAGAAATAAATCCATGTACCATAAATCATCAGAGAGGAACAATTTTGAAAACTGCAGCTCATACTTGCATGTTGCTACAGATGAAGGAGTAAAAATAGAATAAATAGCAGTTCCATAGTCACACTTAGGAATTCCATACTTAAAAGGAAGACTTTGAAGGTTAGACTCAAACACTGGGTAGGCTGTATTGAAACATGCACACTGAATACTGGATCACATCTTCAATCACAGGCCAGTTTCCCTGATTGATTTTTATTATTAAAATTCATATATCATCATGGAATCCTTCTTTGGTATGTTTCCTCACTAAGCACAAGATAGTATGCCAGCCTATGAAATATTAACATTTCCCCCTTCTTTACTTGGAATACATCTGTGTTTTTTTTGTTTTTTTGTTTTTTTTACATTCTTTTGGAGAAAAAAAAACACCCTGCATTTTTAGTCAAAATGACGGTTGTTGCAAATGGGCATAGATATGGACATTGAATTTTTGTCTGTGGTTTACTGACCAGTTTATGGCCCTTGCACATCAAATGTAAGTAAATATATTTATTCTTATTATTAGATTTGTGATAACACCTAGAACAATAGTCCACAAGTAAGGCTCCTAACTGCTGTACAAATAAAAACAAAATGATTGTAAATAGGCAAGGCCGGCTCTGGCTTTCTGGTCGCCCCAAGCAAAAAAAAAAACAAAAACACGGCGGCCAGAACAGCAAAGCAAAAAAAAAAGGAGCCAGGGTGCGTGGGGAGAGAGAGAAGGGGGGCAGCCAGGGCTTCAGCGGGGCGCTGCCACGGGGCCCCTCCCGCCGTGCCCCCTGCTGGGAGGGCTCCGCACCACTCCAGTCGGCTGGGAGGGAAGGACGTGTGCTGCAGGACGCTCCCGTCCTCCATGCCGCTGCCCCTACAGGGCGGCCACAGCGGAACAACAACAATAACAAAAAAAGCGGCCGTGCCGCCCTAGGATTGGGCGGAATGCCGCCTCCTACAAGCTGCCGCCCCAAGCACCAGCTTGCTCGGCTGGTGCCTGGAGCCGGCCCTGTAAATAGGACTATTGTACATCAGATTCAATTACTTTATCTAATTATTTACATTCCCAGGACTTATTAATTTTGGTGCTTTTTGCATTATGGCTATCTTGGGTTTCCTATAAAGGTATTGGTCATATTGTTAGTTTTAATGGGATGAACTCTTTTCCCTTATACCTACAAGGTGCTAATCAATTGTCCAGGACTTTTCCCCTGTAATTCTTTGGTACTGGCTGCCTGCACTGTATATAAAAACTCTACAAGCTGTCTCTATTCAAATTCACCATAAACCTCATTATTATGAAGCACATTTCTCTATAACAACCAAAATTGTGTTTAGGCTACACTGTCAGCTCCTATGCAAAAGTGCAATGAGGAAGACAGCATAATGCTAGCCTTCTACAGCTTTGAAGCAGCAGAAAGCATGATGTACCATACCTGCAAGTGAGAAGAATTAAAGGGCACAAGCTGTCTCATACAGCATACAAAAGATCTCTGGAATGATATGGGGAACCAGTAGAGACACAGTGCAGTACCATGGATCTACATGCAGGTACAGCAGAGTGCCAATTGCTGCCCAGCCTCATGATATGCAAGATCACAAAGAAGTAAAACAGGAGCTATTGTATTAATTTAGATAAAATATATGGGCCCAAAGAGTCAGGGACATTAACATGTCTGTCCACCACAAAACAGTTTTAAACAAGGTTTGGGGTTTGGTATACGGAGACCTCAGCCTGCTCAATACATGGCAAACACACCATTAAAAAAAAATAAAAAATCTTTAAATCCCTTTATCAAGAATGCAGAGAAGAAAAAACAGATAAAGCATTTGAAATATAAAGTATTAAATAAGGTTTTCATTTTAACAACATCCCTTATTCCCTTTAGCTGGAGAAAGTCTTAGGGTATGTCTGTACTACTCGCCAGATCAGCGATCGATCCAGCAGGGGTCAATTTATCGTGTCTAGTCTAGACACGATAAATCGACCCCCGAGCGCTCTCCCGTTGACTCCTGTACTCCTCCGGCGTGAGAAGTGAATATAATGTAACTGGAATATGCTTCATGCAAAAGGTCTCTTGTAAGGTATCATTACAAAGCTTATAATCTACTGAGTGTGATCATCCTATTTGTATAAATGTACCACTCTTGTATCTGAAACTAGAAATATGAAATATAACTCTGAGGGCCTATTGTAATTATGCAAAGTGTGGGCCATTAATGGTGGTTTGAAATCTTGATGACTCCCATTGTCTGCAGATGGCTGTGTTTACCTGTGAGTCTTCCTGTATATGTGTGTGCTGGCAAGTGGGTAATGAAGTCTTGCAGTGACATGTGATCATGTCACCTGACCTGGAATCCATCTTTAACCTGGTGCTTTTCCAGTGGGGGGAGGGAGGGGGTGGAAACCCAGAGGGACAAAGGGTTCCCGCCTTATGCAAAAGATATATAAAGGGGTGGAAGAGAACAGAGAGGGGAGAGGAGCCATCATGAAGCATCCCCTAGCTGCCACCTGAGCTGGAACAAGAGCTGTACCAGGGGAAAGAATTGTGCCCAGGCCTGGAAGGTGCCCAGTCTGAGGAAAAACTTACTGAAGCATCTCTGAGAGTGAGATTATCTGTATTCAGTTTGATTAGACATAGATTTGCACATTTTATTTTATTTTGCTTGGTGACTTACTTTGTTCTGTCTGTTACTACTTGAAACCACTTAAATCCTACTTTCTGTATTTAATAAAATCACTTTCTACTTAGTAATTAACTCAGAGTACGTATTAATACCTGGGGGAGCAAACAGCTGTGCATATCTCTCTATCAGTGTTATAGAGGGCGAACAATTTATGAGTTTACTCTGTATAAGCTTTATACAGGGTAAAACGGATTTATTTGGGTTTAGACCCCACTGGGAGTTGGGCATCTGAGTGCTAAAGACAAGCACATTTCTGTGAGCTGTTTTCAGGTAAACCTGCAGCTTTGGGGCAAGTGATTCAGACCCTGGGTCTGTGTTGGAGCAGATGGGAGTGTCTGGCTCAGCAAGACAGGGTGCTGGAGTCCTGAGCTGGCAGGGAAAACAGGAATAGTAGTAGTCTTGGTACACTAGGTGGCAGCTCCCAAGGGGGTTTCTGTGATCCAACCCGTCACAAGATGAAATAGCAAATCCCTTCATTATTTTGTCACCAATTAAGCTCAATTTGACACACCAATTTTGGTTCATTGATTTCTAGTCTCACACAGCTCCTAAGGCATGATCTTAACACAGGCCTTGAATTATATCAGTAGGCCT
>NW_020664439.1:12904164-12924668 GCF_002925995.2 Terrapene triunguis
ATGGGTACTCTAGCAGAGGAGCGACGGGAATAGGCTTCCTGTGTGATGTGTAACTAGCCCTGACACAAGGATGCAAAAGGAAAAGGGAATGCTTCTTGCACCCTTATTTCATCCTTTTGAATGCCCATGTGTATGCCAGCCAGAATCTGGACCCTATGTATTCCCATGGAGCAGATTTTTCAATGAGTACCCAAGACAAGTCCATCCCAGATATTACCTACATAAACTATGTTTCTATTAACAGTGTTTTAGGTAGAGGTCTTAATTTCTGCCAATACAATCTTAGATATACAGGGCCTATAAAATGATAATTTCTGTAATTCCTCTTTTTGTTGATGGGTTTGTTCAAGCCACAATATTTCAAAATCATTCTGTGATTCTTGTATGTCCTTTTATATCCCGTATTATTAGAAAAAGAAAATTCAGCAATGGGCAGATCAGTGACCTGAGTTTGAGATGCCTTTGGACTCCATATCTCATCAGTACACCTGTTCTGATTTAGCCAGGTTTTTTTTTATTATACACTTTTGGCACACACCCTAGCAATGCCAAGAATAACACACACAATATAGCAAATAGAGTCTATATTCTGGATTCAATTTTTAGAGTGACTTTTCATGGCCACGTTATAAGCCCCTGAAACACGTGATCGTAACAGAAATGCTGACAGCATCTTAATAGTGTCTGTGATAGTGGGGTGTTGCTATAATGCGAACAAATGGCATTATTTGACTTTTCCAGAGATGGTCTTATCATGCATTAGCTATGAAACTGAAATCCTTTTTGCTTTACCTGTGATCAGTTTGTTTTCTTCGCATCTGGAGCAGAATGAGACAGAAAGAGGAAATGTACACTGTTGCTGCTCGTCCTTTGTTTAGCTTCTACAGAAGACGACACGATTGTCCAGTGCTGTTCGGTAAGTATGTAAACAAGCACTTTTAACCTGCACATTAAAAAAGGCAACCTACAAAGAAACTAGCATGCAAGAGTTCCATGATCTTAGATTTTGAACAGCAGGTCTTGTATTTTCTAAATACAAGAAAAACCAATACATAAGGGATAAAGTATATCAACAACAAAGCCCTACATTTACAGGCTTTGTTTGCTCTTTGGTATATACATGTAATGGGAGTTATAAGGACATGTATCTGCTGGGGGGTGTAAAATTTGATGTGTCAGATTTTTTACCTTTTAAGAAAAAAATGTTACAGGATTTTTCCAGATCTATTTAAACTTTGAAACGACCAAGGCTTTCAAAGGCTAGAGGGCAACAGATTAATTTATTACTGAACACTAGTATAAGAAATACGCACACCTCATTTTTAGCATGTCTTAGAAAGCAGCTATATTTCCTTGTAGCTGCAATTTTAAAAGAATGTAATTATTATATTGAATTTCAGCGATCCTTGGGCCATGGCCTCTAGAGACAAAGAATTAAAAATAATGAATGCATTGTTGTGCAACAGACTTGCAAACTCGCGTTTTTATTATTTTCCTCTAAAGCTACAAGGCAGTTCCTCTCCACTAAAAATCATATATCCCCACCCCCATTCTAAAATGGGTCTATTTAACAGCCGCAAGGCATATTTAAAGTAAATAAAAAGCCCCATATATTGACTAAACTAACATTACCCAAATGCAACAAAAGCACACACTCATTGAAGGTAACCAATAAGGGTATTGTCGGACTAACAGAGAGGAATGAATTCCAGAGACAAGGATTCCGTACCTGTTGCTCAAAAAATAATCTAATCTCAACTGTTAAACTAAAATATGAGGAGAGAGGCTGGGCCAAATTCAGAGCCAAGTGTAAATGATAAGGCAGTCTAAGCATATATAAGCATAGATCATCTTCCAGTCCCACAATGTGAGGATCATGTAGGACTTTTAGGCTATTACAATTTAAAGAGTTTTGAGATCTACTGATGACAGGTGCTCTATAGGAGCTAGGTTACTATTTAAATCACCTGTTTGCTATTTTTCTTTTACTAACACAACGTTAGAGGTAGTGTGTCAGAGATGTAAGTTACAGGGTAGTAAGAGTCTCCAGTCAAATTCGTCCCTGGTATACCTCCAGCAAACTTACTGGCATTGCATCAGGGGTTAATTAGGCCATGAGAGATCTGTCTCTCAATGGGCGCACCGTACTGCTTGAGGGTGCTAAGGAAGGTGCAAGTTACACCAGCTGAGTGTATGCCAGCCAGATTCACTTATCTTTGACGCATTTTCTTTGGAGGTAGCCAGGACTTTAAGTCATACCAGTTTATAGATCAAAATAATACCTTGAACTACATCCCGACCGGAGCTCGAAAACTGCAATCTGTAGAGCAGAAGTTTAGCATCTTGTATCTGCTAGGCAGCCAAGTCAATCCCAGGTTGACCTCTGTTTTGGTCAAGTAAAATTTCAGCCAGATAATTCACATTCAGTCCTGGATAGATCCTGGAAAAGGGATGATCAATTATATTATCCAGGTCTAATGAAACAGACAAAGCTGAGTGTCACCATGCTGATGAAACTTCAACCCAGTTCTCGCTATTTCCTCAGTACGACTATGTGCACACTAAACTGGAAGGGTGAGAGATTAAAACCTTGTGGTATATCACACCAAGGAGGACTAAGGGCAACTGCCCAGACTACTCAATAGGTCCTTCCGAGAGAAGAAAATGGAGTCACTTAAACACGTCCATCTGCCTCTGTTAGGATCCACAGGAGTGTAAACAATATTTCCATGGTCAACAATACCAGGAAGGCAACTGACATACCTGAAAGAATCATCATGGACTATCGTTTCCAGTCTATCATCAGAATGAGATCATTGACCAGTGAGACCAGTCCAGCTGATATGCCACACCCAAGGTCAAAGAAAGCTGTGCGACCCTATAGCTGCCTTGCCACAATCTATATATAGAACATTAGAACTGTGCAAGGCATTGTTGTGTCTGTAAACCATTTATTTTGTTAAGTCTCATGTGGGTTTGCAGCTTCTAAGTTTTGCAATGAGTTCTTTGATTCATTTGGAGCTTTTGAGTTAATTCCAACCTCCATTAAAATTGCCAGCTTTTGCTGGTTTGTGGTTGAAACAATTCAAAAGCCACAATTTCACATGGTTTCCACACACAGCTGTAACTTGGCCCAGGTTTACTTAGAACTCAACCCAAGTTTAGAAAGTTTGCAAGTCTTAGTGAACCTTCCAGTAAATTGGTTCCAGTTTCAATAAGTGTGAGGACCAGCTGAATTCCAACTTCCAATCTAACTCAGTCATGCATGAATTAAAAAACAAACAAACAATATTTTGGTCTAAAGTTTTCTATATTTTGTAGGAGTCACAAAGACCATTATTTATTTATTTAGAGTGTGAGTTCAATTCAGCTGCTTCAGTTATGACAACGTAAAACAAACATCTCTTTTCTGATTGGGACATCCAGAAATATTTGTGCTTGGGCAAGTCAAAAATAGCTGCTGCTCAAAATTTAAGAATTTGGTTTGTTTTATAGATCTCAATGACATTTAAAATGTCTAGCCACGGGTGAATAAAATTGGTTTACAAGTTTTTAAATTATCACGGTTTATTGCTGGTAGTTTTCACATTGCTATTGGAGTTCACAGGTGAATCCGGGTAGAGTTTAGTTTTAGATAAAATTTTGGAATATTGAAATTTTTTCCATTACACATCTGTTTGAACAACACCTGCCCGAATATTGGATATCTAAATTTCAGCTACAGGAAATTACATTTCCACCCATTTTAAAGCCCTTTTGCATTGCCTGAGTGGTATAAAGGGGCATTAATATAAATAAGACTCAGGCTCCAAGCATTCAAAAAATCAGGAAAGTCCAAAATATAGGATTGCTCCCATTGCCCTGTGTATGGGATATTTTCACATGCATTTTCCATTCCAGTTGCCTTTTAATGTGTAAAATTTACTGTATTATAATTCTGTTGAGGTTCTTATACTACACCCACTGTGTTATATAAGCATGAATATTAATAAGCATTGCTATTTATGTATATCATAAGATATATAGGATGTATAATGGGTCTGAGTTGATATAATGAGAGCAACCTTCACTTTTGGATTTTCCTGGCTTCTAAGTGCTTCATATTTCAAACTATGTTGTATTAACACTAGTGTTTTGCATTTAATAGGCATAGTTTGACCCCTTAGCTTGTATATAGTGGCCAATCTAATGAAATAAAAAGTTCTTGCTCTTGATAAAGGTGCTGTATGAGTTCATATTCTCTCTATTATCTGCTGAGCAGTAGTGTATGTTCAAGACCTTGCATGCCAGCTTCCCAGTAGGGAAGAAATCAATGAGGCGGAGTCTAGGTATACTCTTAGGGTATGTCTACACTACGAAATTAGGTCGATTTTATAAAAGTCGATTTTTAGAAATTGATTTTATACAGTCGATTGCGTATGTCCACACTAAGCGCATTAAGTCGGCGGAATGCATCCTCACTACCGTGGCTAGCATCGACTTACGTAGCAGTGCACTGTGGGTAGCTATCCCACAGTTCCCACAGTCTCCGCCGCCCATTGGAATTCTGGGTTAAGCTCCCAATGCCTGATGGGGCAAAAACATTGTCACGGGTGGTTTTGGGTATATGTCGTCAGTCTCCCCTCCCTCCCTCCCTCCGTGAAAGCAACAGCAAACAATCGTTTCACGCCTTTTTTCTGCACAGACGCTATACCACGGCAAGTGTGCAGCCCGCTCAGCTCAGCTCACCGACACTGTTGTGTCCTGGGTGCTGCTGGCAGCAGATGGTGCAAACCATCATCATACACCGCTTCCGTTGCAACTCTGCTCTGCTGCTATTGCCTCAATAGTGAATTTCTCCATGTTGTCTGTCATGTGCTCCCGGGTACGTGTGTTCTTCCTCGGGAAATGTGTGCGGTGCTAACCGTCATCCTCCACTGCTTCCGCTGAAACTCTGCTCTCCTGCAGACGCCATACCATGGCAAGCATGGAGCCTGCTCAGCTCACCGCTGCTGCTGTGAGCATTGTAAACACCTCATGCATCATCCTGCAGTATGTGCAGAACCTGCAAAAGCAGGCGAGGAGGCGACGACAGCGCGATCACAATAGCGATGAGGACATGGACACAGACTTCTCTCAAAGCACAGGCCCTGGCAATTTAGACATCATGGTGGTAATGGGGCAGGTTCATGCAGTGGAACGTCGATTCTGGGCCTGGGAAACAAGCACAGACTGGTGGGACCGCATAGTGTTGCAGGTCTGGGATGATTCCCAGTGGCTGCAAAACTTTCGCATGCGTAAGGGCACTTTCATGGAACTTTGTGATTTGCTTTCCCCTGCCCTGAAGCATAAGAATGCCAAGATGAGAGCAGCCCTCACAGTTGAGAAGCGAGTGGCAATAGCCTTCTGGAAGCTTGCAAAGCCAGACAGCTACCGGTCAGTTGGGAATCAATTTGGAGTGGGTAAATCTACCATGGGGGCTGCTGTGATCCAAGTAGCCAACGCAATCACTGAGCTGCTGCTATCAAGGGTAGTGACTCTGTGAAATGTGCAGGTCATAGTGGATGGCTTTGCTGCAATGGGGTTCCCTAACTGTGGTGGGTAGACAGAACACATATCCCTATCTTGGGACTGGATAGGATGACCAGATGTCCCGATTTTATAGGGACAGTCCCGATTTTTGGGTCTTTTTCTTATATAGACTCCTATTACCCCTCACCCCCGTCCCAATTTTTAACATTTGCTGTCTGGTCACCCTAGGACCGGACCACCTTGGCAGCCAGTACGGAAACCGCAAGGGGTACTTTTCAATGGTGCTACAAGCACTGGTGGATCACAAGGGATGTTTCACCAACATCAACGTGGGATGGCCAGGAAAGGTGCATGACACTCGCATCTTCAGGAACTCTGGTCTTTTTGAACAGCTGCAGGAAGGAACTTACTTCCCAGACCAGAAAATTACTGTTGGGGATGTTGAAATGCCTATAGTTATCCTTGGGGACCCAGCCTACCCGTTAATGCCATGGCTCATGAAGCCATACACGGGCACCCTGGACAGTAGTAAGGAGCAGTTAAACTATAGGCTGAGCAAGTGCAGAATGGTGGTAGAACGTTTGGACGTTGTGCATTTGGACGTTTAAAAGCTCGATGGCACAGTTTACTGACTAGGTTAGACCTCAGCGAAACCAATATTCCCATTGTTATTGCTGCTTGCTGTGTGCTCCAGAATATCTGTGAGAGTAAGGGGGAGACGTTTATGGCGGGGTGGGAGATTGAAGCAAATCGCCTGGCAGCCGATTACACGCAGCCAGACACCAGGGTGGTTAGAAGAGCACAGCGGGGCGCCCTGCACATCTGAGAAGCTTTGAAAACCAGTTTCATGACTGGCCGGGCTACGGTGTGACAGTTCTCTTTGTTTCTCCTTGATGAAAACCCGCCCCCTTGGTTGACTCTACTTCCCTGTAAGCCAACCAACCTCCCCCCTTTGATCACTGCTTTCAGAGGCAATAAAGTCATTATTTTTTCAAAATCATGCATTCTTTATTAATTCATCACACAAATGGGGGGAAACTCGCAAGGTAGCCCGGGAGGGATGGGTGAGGAGGGAAGCACGGGGTGGGGTGGTGGATGAGGGGAGGAGGGAAGGACAAGGCCACACTACAGTTCAAAACTTATTGAATGCCAGCCATCTGTTGCTTGGGCAATCTTCTGGGGTGCCCATATCCTCCCCCCCCTGCATTCTTGGGCGTCTGGATGAGGAGGATATGGAACTTGGGGAGGAGGACAGGCTGATTATACAGGGGCTGCAGTGGTGGTCTGTGCTCCTGCTGCCTTTCCTGCAGTTCCACCAGATGCCTGAGCATGTCAGTTTGCTCCCTCATTAGCCTCAGCATTGTATCCTGCCTCCTCTCAGCGTGCTCCTCCCTCCTCTCACCACGTTCATTTAACACTTTCCTGGACTCTGCCATTGTTTGCCTCCATGCATTCTGCTGAGCTCTTTCAGTGCGGGAGGACTGCATGAGCTCTGAGAACATCTTGTCGCGAGTGCGTTTTTTTCGCCTTCTAATCTGCACTAGCCTCTGGGACACAGATGATAGGGGGAGCGTAGAAACATTTGCAGCTGCGGGAGGAAAAAAAGGGAGAGTAGTATTTAAAAAGATACATTTTAGAGAACAAAGGGAAGACTATTTCACACTGAATAAAGTGATTCACATTACATAGCACATTTGCTTTTGCTACAAGGTTGCATTTTACCTCTTATATTGAGTGCCTGCCGGTTTGGTGTGAGACATCACACACGCTCGGCTGGGCAACAGAATTTGGCTTGCAGGCAGCCATGGTAAGGCAAAGGGTTTCGGCTTCTTCAACCTTCATAACATGTGGGAATGGTTTCAAACAGCAGCGCCCTCCTTTGCCATACCAAGCAAAGCCCGTTGGGTTGGCCATTTAAAAGGAGGGGCTGCAGTTTTAGGGTGAATGTGTAGCATAATCCACCCCCACCCCAATTCTCTGGGATGATCGCTTCACCCCTCCTCCCCCCCACACACACACACAGCGTGGCTAGTATCAGGGAAGACCCCGGTCAGCCATGAACGGGCCTCCCGCACCGCGTGGTTAACAGCGGGGATGATTTATTTTCAGCCAAAGGCAAACAGCCAAAGCCCGGGCCCATTCGCTGCAAGATTTTGTTCTGCAATGATTCCAGACTACTTGCTCTGACTTGGCGTGGTAAATTAATAATTAAACACGCTTGCTTATATTTACAAAGGTACACTCACCAGAGGTTCCTTCTCTGCCTTCATCGTCCGGGAGCGAGGGTTGGGAGGGTTGGGAGGATATTGGCGCCAGGGTGATGAACAGTTCCTGGCTGCCGGGGAGAAGGGATTCTCCGCTTGCCTGCTGTGCACTATCCTCAACCTCCTCATCATCATCCTCATCCACAAAATCCTCATCCCTGTTGCGTGAGACTCCCCCCCTTGCAGTTGTCCACGCACAGTGGTGGGGTAGTGGTAGGGGCCACCCCCAGAATTGCATGCAGCTCATCATAAAACCGGCATGTATGGGGCTCTGACCCGGAGCGACCATTTGCATCCTTTGTTTTTTGGTAGGCTTACCTCAGCTCCCTAACTTTCACACGGCACTGCTTGTGTCCCTGTTGTAGCCTCTGTCCATCATACCCTTGGAGATTTTGGCAAATATATTGGAATTTTATCTTTTGGAACCGAGTTCTGCCTGCACGGATTCTTTTCCCCATACAGCGATCAGATCCAGTACCTCCCGTTCGGTCCATGCTGGAGCTCTTTTGTGATTCTGGGACTCCATGGTCACCTGTGCTGATCAGCTCGCCACCCTGGCCAAACAGGAAATGAAATTCAAAAGTTCCCGGGGCTTTTCCTGTCTACCTGGCCAGTGCATCTGAGTTGAGAGTGCTGTCCAGAGTGGTCACAATGGAGCACTCTGGGATAGCTCCCGGAGGCCAATACCGTCGAATTGCTTCCACACTACCCCAAATTTGACCCAGCAAGGTTGATTTTAGCACTAAACCCCTCGCCGGGGAGGAGTACAGAAATTGATTTTAAGAGCCCTTTAAGTCAACAAAACAGGCTTGGTCATGTGGACAGGTGCAGGGTTAAATCGACCTAACACTGCTAAATTCGACCTAAACTCGTAGTGTAGACCAGGGCTTAGTTTAACTTGTTTATATATAAGCACTCCAGTCCTAGAATGCAGCCAGTCAACCAGGGCCGGCTCTAGGCACCAGCAAAACAAGCAGGTGCTTGGGGCAGCACATTTGCAGGGGGCAGCATTCTGGCCATCCTTTTTTTTTTTTTTAAACTCACTTCCTCCCCTCTCGCAACGCTGCAGAAGCGGAGAACCCATGGGACCCTGGGAGCTGTAGTTCCTTGCCTAGCTCCCTGCCTATAGAGCCAGCCCTGGAGCAGGGAAAGGACTACATTTCCCAGCAATCCCTTGGCAGCTATCAACAGGAAAGGGAGGGGGTGAGGTAGCTGAGCCATGCTGCAGCTTGCTGTGAATGGAGAGCTGGCTGCTAGAACGGGGTGGCAATGTGAGTGGGGGACAAGTGTGCCCAGCCCAAGGAGTAGAAGGCTTTGCCCCAGATATTCCCTTCAGAAAACTTCCCCAGACTGGATTAGGGATACTGGTATGACCTCACCTTGAAGCCCCAAAGAAGGAATTGGGTGGACTAAAGGGACAGTGCACCTCTCTATCTGAAGCCTAGCAAGGGAGGTACGTGGCTCCCACTAGAATTTAAAATGAAAAGTAAGGGAGGGGAGGCTCTGCTAGAGGACCTGGGCAGCTTTAGATACAGTACCAGGCATGTAGGAGGATTTCCACTTCTGAGCCATGGAAGCAGAAATTGACTTTTCCTTTCCAGATATAGCTAATATTCAGAAAGGGAATCTAGCACCTGCCTTCCAGATTTGAATACCCTCAAAATTCAGGAGTGCTCAAGCTCAATTTGGGCAGCTGTTACTTCATTTCTCCCAAATCAAATATACTGATCCACTGTAACTTGCTGTAGAAAAAGTAGGATAAAATTGAGCAAGCAATACTTCCCAGTGATTTTTAGGACTGGAATTGCTATTTTCAACAGCCATTGCTTTTTTTTTTTTTTAGTTTTATTTGTTTAAAAGGAAGACAGTGATTGCATTGGCAAATTCCCTATAGAAACAAAGAGTGGAACAAAAGAATAATAAAGGCACCTCAACTTTTCCTCATTTATGTAGGACAGTCTTATAATATGCATCCAGACATCCTCCAATCACACAAGCTGAAATTTGTTCTCCTTTACTGCAGTTCTGTAACCATATGGGAACCAATCCTGTCTATGTTCTGTGCACATCCAAAATTCCTGCTGAATGACCCGCCCTGGGAGCGAGTTACCAGTGACCCAGGGCTGGGACAGCAGGAGGGTGCAGGTTGGGGGGGAGAGCCCAGGGCTGGGGCAGCAAGGGGCGGGGGGGAGCCCAGGGCTGGGGTGGGGGGCAGCCAAAATTTTTTTTGCTTGGGGCGGCAAAAAACCTAGAGCCGGCCCTGCAGTCAACAGCATGTAAGGCAATCCCTTCTTCTAGGAATCTTAGCCCAACACCAATGCTCCATTTCTAGAGAGCAAGTCTGCTTTGGGCTTTGATTGCAATCAATCAGAGACCAAAGCAGAAAGCAAACTCTCCTGCTGCTCCCATAGCTCCCTCTACCCAGAACCTAGCAAAACCCAAACTTACATCACAGCAATGTTTTCTCAAAACTGACCATTTGCTTGCACACAAACACAGAAAATTTGGAAGACTATACATAACAGCGTCATCTGGTGACATCTGCCATTTTACATTGGCCAGTATAATCCAGCCAAAGTGGCTAGGTGATCCTGCATCCCACACATGCAAAGCTCCCATTGGTTTCAGATAGTTGCCTGAGTAAGGACCACATGATGCCTCCTTTCCTCCTTATTTAAGTTTTAAATAGGAAATTCAAAACTACTTTAATAAAATTATATGTAACGTTGGGGCAAATTTTGTCCTCTGCTTGTGCAGCTGGGTAAGGGCCAAAACATACAAGAATCACAGCATAGCCACTGTGTGGGGCTGAGCAGAAACTACAGTGGAGAGCCCACAAGAAGTGAGCACTACTGTCCGTTGTGTTCCTGAAGCCTAGCTGCTTGGAAGCTCTCTTTTGCAGGGATGCAGAGGGAGAGACTGGGTGGGCCAGGGAGGAAATGGGTGTGTGGCCAGTAGCACGAAGCCACGATCTCTAACTAAACCCTGCAAAATTGGGGAAAGTCCAGGCTACATCTTACTACCTCCACCTGCACCTTGTAGTAGTGGACACAGTCCCCATACAAGCTAGCAGAGACAGAGTGAAGCCGAAGGTTCCCTTCAGTTAGCCATGTGTCTCTGGACTATATTGGTCAAAATAGACAGACAGCCTGTGGGGTTTTCCCTCCCTTCCATGACTTGGCCAGAAATGTAGTAGTCTAGTACTGACATGAGCCCCAGATATAAGCTTAGCAACCTACTCAAGCAACCCCACACTCCTTATCTGGCAGAGCAGAACAGCTTGAGCATGTTTATGAAATGGTATTTATCTATGAGAGAGCTACTATGTTAGCAAAGAAAAGTCTCCTCCCACACACACTTTGCAAACTATTAAACCACTGCCAATTTTTTCTTCAGTCTAGATATTTCACTAACACCAGTTTAGAAAGAATCTGATTTTTCTTTCAAGCCTTTTAAATAAGAAATGCAGAGTCATGCACTTGTGAGACTCTAAAAGATGAAGTGTTTGTATGTAAATGAAAAAATTATGTGATTACTACATTAAAGACAACATTTGCACTATTAAAAACACAAGCAATAACTGCCATAATATTTAAGTGTTGCTTCAAGAGAAATTAGATGTGCTGTACTGATAGCACATGGTTTATCCAGCCTCTTAGAATTTAAAGATGCTATTTCCCTTTTCAGTTTGTATTACTTATCATCTTAGTAAAAGTAAAGTGGAACTATGTCATAAGGTCTCTCCTTGTATTTTATTCAAAGAACCAGTATTAGAATTCTATCATATGTGCAGATGAATACTGGCTAATCTGTTTAAAGAAACATACATATAAAACACCAGCATAGATAGGAAAAATTAAGAAGCGTTAAATAAAGCAGTCTGCATAATGAGACATACACACACACCATTTTGAACTCCATCTTTCACCTCTGAATTCATCAGATGATATCTTTTTTTTAAAATGTACCTGAGTTGAAAAACAGGCTTCTCATTTAAAATCTAGTTTAGTCAAAAAAGCTGTTTTAGCAAGTATATAATCATAGGTTATGTGAAAAAGGTGGAATAAAACAATATTTGCCACCCCTAAACTGCAGTCAGTAAGTAACTTGGTTTACAAGATTTCAAATGTATTATTTTTACTTATTATTTGTCTTTCCATAGCACCTAGGAGCTCTCATAATAGACTCGACCCCATTGCGCTGGATGCTGTCACACACACCATTTAAAATGCTAATCATAGTTGTTAAAGTATTATTTACTTTGTACAGAAATACAATAATGAATGAATGAATGATACTATTGCACGATAGAGGCCTATAAAATCATAAATGGTATGGAGAAATTGAATAGGGAAGTGTTATTTATCCCTTCACATAACACAAGAACCAGGGGTCACTCAATGAAAACGAACATAAGGAAGTACTTCTTCACACACCGCACATTCAACCTGTGGGGCTCATTGAAAGGGGATGTTGCAAAGTCCAAAACTATAACTGGGTTCAAAAAAGAATTGGGCAAGTTGATGGAGGATAGGTCTAGAGGTGGCCATTAGCCAAGATGGTCAGGGATGCAATCCCGTGCTCTGGGTTTCCTTAAACCTCTGACTGTCAGAAGCTGGGACTGGATGACAGAGGATGGATCATTCTATAATTGCCCTGTTCTGTTCATTCTTCTGAATTACCTGGCACTGGCCACTGTCGGAAAACAGGATACTGGGCTAGATGGACCATTGGTCTAACTCAGTATGACCATTCTTATGTTCATTAAAAACCTGCACACATGCAGTACCATATGTGCCCTGAAATACTAAGTACAATATGGGCCAGACTGGGATACTACTCAATGTGAGTGTGGGTATCTTACTTTACAAGTAGCCTCATTGAAGTTAATGGGACTACTTGTGGAATCAAGTGCTATTCACTACTGGTAAGGGTATCACAATCTGGCCCTACGTGACTGAATCAGAATAAGGCAATTCAGAATTCTACATTGTCCACACTTCAGCCATGTAAAATGGGGGGAAAAAACAAACAAAAAACCACACACACATTACAGTTGAACAAATGGCTTCTACCTCATACATGCTTAGGGGCATAGAAAACAATATCGGTAACATATACGAGACTGCAATCTGCACCGCACCCCTTGTCTCCCCTTTTCAAACTCACCATAGAACAGATTGAGGGTCTACATTTGTAAACACACACACGGCTGTTTCTGGGGGCTTTGCTGGTTAGTTTTACAGGCAAAAAGTTTGACAAGGAATTAAAATAAAAACCTGATTGGAGGCTAAAGCCTGTCTAATTTCTCAAAATGAACATGAAATGTTTAGAAATATTTAAATTGAGCGAATTTGAACAGTCTTTATTTATTGAGATCGAGAAACCATTGTGTAGAATTTTCTACTGATGTTAGCAGGTCCCGTATCACTATACAAAGAGCAGTGCACCTATAAAACATAATATTTCTCCTTTTCTATAGAATTTGCCAAAGGTAGATTGATATATTTTTAGGCTGCAGAAACACAGCTAATATGCATTTTTCCATGGGAAAGTTTACCCATTATTTAACAGAATACTTAAATATGTACTTTTCCAAAAAAGAAAATTCAATATATACTTGAAATGTAATCTAGTCTAGAGGTTAATTATTTTCTCAAATTTCAGTGTTGGAAAGGCTTTTTTCTTTCGAATTACATCTAAAATACTTTTCTGAACATTTTTAGTGTTGTGTGTCAGGATACAAGTGCAGAGTAAGAGTGCCACCTAGCCTACAAATGTGGAAATGTCTAAGAGTGTTTGGAATGTATAGAGCCATACTATGATTCATTTAAGAGATAATGCTGCTTAAGTGCAGTTAACACACACACACACACACACACACACACACAGAGGAAACCACCAATTTAATGGGAATTACTATCCAGACAAGCCTTAAGACATGACTCCTCAAAACTTCCCCTGAAAAAAAAACAGCATTTTAAGGGAAGTTCTCATATTTTCCAAAATTTCACATGAATTTTTTTCACTTTTTCTTCCTACCACACACACACACACACACACACACACACACACACAGTTTTTAGTTTGTGTTGAAATCCCTCAGAGAATTTCAAAAGAAACCAATATTTTTGGTTCAGGAAAGAAGCTATTTTCCACCAAAAAAAGTGTAAAGGAGAGTGTGACAAGCTCATCTCCCTATCCATACACACCCATGTGTACTCAAACTCTTCATTGACAAAATATTCCCCTTCATGCCCAGCATAAAAGTAGCCTCACTAGACTTGTAGACAATAACTCTTTTCATAATATGAAACAAATACGAATGTTAATTGTTATTGTTTTATGTTTGTTAAAGCTGGAGACTAAATTCAGAGCAAATGGAAGGATTTAAATCCCATTTTAGTTGCAGATTTCAGTACACCCTTAACTATAGAGCTGCAGACCCTCATTACTACATACAAACCAAATGTGTATTATAAAAACCATTTAGCCAAATTGTTCTAGCCCAGCATTTTATTCTATATGTACAATAGGAATTTTGTAAATTGAAATGTGTTAATCTGAACAATTGAAATTAATTTCATCTGTCTTCTCCAGACAACTATTACTCTAGAGATCATATACAGATTCTCATAAGAGAGAGGTCACTGTATCTAACCCCCTCTTAGTACACAATTTGATGAAGTCATACGAAACCCAGTTCTATTCACGGACTCACATAGTTCCTTCCAACTCAAAATCAGAGATGAGTTAAACCATTTCATAAAGCTTTATTTACTTCAAAACTGAGTCAGCCACCTACCAGACCCTGAAAAGAGTTGGTTCAACTTTTTTAGTTCACTAATACGTTTTTCTGTTGTTCAGTCGCTGTATGAATTCCTTGCACTAAGAAGCAGACATTTCGCTTTGGTTCTGAGGATGCTTTTACACTGGGCGCATGTAGCTTACCTCTCTGCTTGCTGGATGCATTCATACTTGTGTTTTCCAGGTTGGTCTGCAGTCTCCTCTCCAGGGGTAGTTTGGTCCTACCAAAGCAAGAGTTCTCCCCTTCAGACAGGAGCTCCACAAGATTCTGTGTGTTCCCTGGGCCACACCCCTCAACTCAAAGGTCTCAACTTCCTATTCTTCTGAGGGGCTTCACAACAGTTCTTTCCCCCATAGCCATTAGGGTACCTGCTCATCCCATCCATATAATGCAGCTGAGGTATAGGGGAGCCCAGGCCCTCCCTCTACACCAAGCTGCGCTCCAGAGCACCTAAACTGGTAACAGAAACTACTGTTGCTTTTACTCAAAACCTCTCCCTTCTTCAGCTTTTCTGAAGGCCACTTTCTACATTGTCCGTCACACCCTAGACCCTCCTCAGAGATTCTACAAGGAACCAACACAGCCCCCCTGCCTGGTGGGTTTCCCTTGCCTTTTGCTGTCATCCTCCGGCTCACTCCAACCAGTTCCACTTCACTTACTAGACAGTCTCTCACTCCACTACTGCTCCTTCAAGCATTCCTCAGTCCTGAGGGCCATGACCTGCTTTTTAATCTGCTTCCTTCTTCCCAAAAGGCCTCGCTCCAGTCCCATAATTACAAGATGGCAAAGGTTAGAGCTGGGACTTGAACCGTTTAGAGACCTAGCTCATCCTGTAACAGAAAAAATGGCTCTCACAAAACCACCCTTCATACATGCCACATTTTTGTTTGAAAGAGAACTGCCTTTCTCCCTCTCAGGCATTGGTGGTGATGAAGCAATATTTGGTATAACCACTTCCAGGCTATCATTGATCACATGATTTCTTCCAGGACTAAATGTCCAGCACAGGTTTAATCAGGTATCAAGCCAGACTCACTCATTTAAATGCCTGGTCCTGCGAGATCCTAAGTGGATTCCTCTTCCACTGAAGTCAGTGGGCATTGGGAGCTAGTATTTGATGAAATAGGAACAATATGGTGCAAGAAAGAATGGTAGAAATTATGTCCATCAAAAATTGTGGTTTAACATCAGTTATTATTTTTACACAGCATACAGATGTCCCTGCATAAACAAAACCCTCTGCTAAAGTCCAGGTGGGACAAGTGAACATATTTCAAATTAACTTTGAGATCATTTTCACTCATTTGGGACAAACTGAAGAGAAGAGAAGAGAAGAGAAGAGAAGAGAAGAGAAGAGAAGAGAAGAGAAGAGAACCTGTTTCACACTAGTCTACTTATCAGCCCAAGGAAGAGAGAAGAGTTCTTTAAAAATCACCTGACAGTTTGTTCTGAGGACTGATCTTTAGAATTTCAGTTTAATCCTACTTATTTTATCTTAAACCACACAGACTGAAAGGAAATATTCATTCTCTGAAATCAATTTGTACTTTGAATTACAATTCACTTTCTCATTTTTATACTCTTGTTTTCAGTGTGTCTGACCAACTTGGACTTATGTTTAGTTTTAGCCTGCTAAACAACACAAGAGAATCGGCCATTAAATAATTTATAATATACAATCACTAGAGCTAATCGAATTTTTTTTGTTGACAAAGCTCTTTTTTCTCTTGAAAAATGCCCAAATTGAAATGCCTTGCAGAAACTTAGTTTAGATGAGCATTTTGTCGGGATGGTTTCTCCAGCCCAGGATGGCATTTCTGTTTAAACCAGAGAGAGAGAACAGAATTGGGCAGAGCAGGGACTTGAACCTGGTGAGTGCCCTAACCAGTAGCCTATGTGGGGTAGGTGTGGATCAGTTGGTTGCTGGCTCTCATTCTCTCTCTTTTTCCCTTTAATGAGAAATTTCAAAAAGTGAGTTTCAATCCACATTGGAACAAAAACAAATGTCAAAACCTCAAAATTTTTCATGAAATGAAATTCTGGTATTCTGGACAGTCTCAAAATTCACCACACCATTTTGAAATGGTACATTCTAATAGTGAGAGTCTCCTTTTATTATGGACAGTAGCAGGAAGCACTCATTCTGTACCAGCTAGTAGCTGAAAGCCCATGCTGTTGCACGAATATAATTTGTAAAGTCATATGTTAAAAAGCTGAGAATGGGGGGCTTTTGTTTCCAGGCACTGGGTTGTGGTGAGCAATGCTGCGGTGAGCAATGTTGCTGTTTGTACATGTTCCCCCCGCCCCAAGTTCGTGCACAGAGCTGCCATCTGGCTGGAGGTACCACCACCTCCTTGTTACCCCACATAACTGTTACTGCCACCTTCTCTGATCAGCTGTCACTTTCCAGTTGCCACAGAATCTTTGGCCTCCAACATTCCATCAGGTTCTCACAGGGCTCAGTGAGGATCAAACCCAGTGATATTTTGAACAAAAAGAGCTCTCAGCCAGGCTTCTAGCAGTTGCCATCACTTCACACTGACTCAGCAGACATTCTAAACTTCCGAGTGACACCCAGACACGGTAACAATCCTGAAAGATGGATGTTCATTCGTGGGGGTGGCAAATGAGAGGCTATGTCTGTAATGGCTGTTCGTGTGGTTTTGAAGAACTGGGGCAGTTAGGCCAAATAGTCCACCATCTGTGCAGTCCCCTTTATACAACCAATGAAACGGTTGCATGCAAATTAGCTGTATAGTATGTGGTGATTGGCTGATACCTCTGATATCATAATGGTCTAGAAGTCTGGGCAGAGCATAGCCTTGCTGATGCACAGGTGTAATTTGCAACATCAAAATCGCTGAGAATTTAAAAAAAATCCCAGTGATTACATTCTGAACAAAAAGAGCTCCCAACCATGCATGTAGCTGTTTCCATCTCAACACTGATGCACAGTGGGCAGGACAACCCTGGAATCTTTGGATGCCATCACATTAGGATGTGCAATTCACTATTTGTTTTCCCATGGTTAGATGCTCCTGTAGCAAAGACCAGTGCTTCAATAGTTGGGCTCCATTTAAAACAGTTGTTTCAAACTCATGGCTGAGTTTCAGTCATTATTGCTGAAGTGTTGGTACTTGGACCCTTTATGACAAAGGCATGATGCCTCCTAGTTACCAAAGGGCACAGAGTGCAGAGCAGAAGCAAATGTTCCCTCTATTGTGAAGGATGGATGCAGACTTGCATATCTTCCATTTAGAAATACCCCTTCTGGGGCTGGTCAATGCTGTATGCAATGCTAGCTGGTCCCTTTCCATTACACAGTGAAAAATGTGCAGGGCCAGATTCTCCACTGTGGCACACCTATGAGGCTCAGGCAGTGAAAAGGGGCTGAAATCTAGCAGAGGAAGAGGTATGGAACTCCACTACACCAATCCTATACTGGCGTTGAGTTCATCAAGGACAGTGGCATTCTGGCAGCTACTCTAAGTTGCATCAGGTCTGGGGCTAGAGCAGAGAATTAGGGAGCCAGAAGAAGATCCCTGATGCTGAATCTTCATGCATGCACCCCTCCCCTACTCAAATAGAACTTTGGTGCAGGATAGAACCTAGCCCATTACATGTACCCCTTATGGAAGAGGGTAGGGCAGGGTTCTCTGTCCCATCTCCTACCTCTAATACAACCCACATAGGTGCAAGCATTATTTAGGTCTTAGCCTCTTTGTGCCTCATTTTCCCTCCCACACTCTCATCTGTAGAATTGGGATAGCAAGTCTTAACTACCCCATAGTTGTGGGGCTTAATTAATTAAAGTTTGCACAGTGCTTCATGATCCTCAAATGGAAGGCCTCATACAAGTGAAAAGTATTTCTTATTGTAGCATTTGTTTGATCTTTGTATATGTTTTTGTTATGCCTGAAAACTCCAAATATAAATCATGCAAAAAAGTTACCTTAAGAGGTCACAGTGATGTATGATTTTTAATCAAAATGTCTGAAAAGATTTCCACTTCAGGAAAAGCTCCAGGGTATCAGCAATGGTAGAAAGAATGAATGGCTGAATGAAAAGTAGCACTGACTGTTACAGAACATCTAATTAAAAAGAAAAATCTTGAAAATGGGGTCTCTTATCACTGGTTTTGCTACTAAAGAAGATGGATATTTCTAGCAGCAGTACCTCAGCATATCCAGTTCTATTTGTTTCGTTTACAAGAGGAGATATTCTGAACAAAATATAACTATTAGATGAGCCTTGAAGGCTTCTGCTTCAGGATTTGTATTTTAGTCATTGATTATTTTACCACTCATCACCTGTGCCAACCCACTAAAGCCATAATCAGGTCAGAAATTCAGCTTCTGTAACAGGCTAGCTCAGTCTTCACTATAAAACATTTCATCAGCTGAATATTTCAAGGTTTTCATTACCATCATAAGGAAGCATTAATGGTGATAAAATAATCAGTCAGCAAAAATTCTATTACTTTTCCTTTAGTGAATGTGGTCATTACATTCTCACTCAAAAGTTTCTCATTTCCTGAGGGATAAGAACTACTATTAGCTAAAGAACATCAAGAAGATGCAGTTGAAACCAGTTAAACACATAATCCTGTTGCACATAGAGATGCACCAGAGGGACGATACCCCACGATGTATTCCAGGTATGCAGTTCAAAGAGTTCTTGCTTTCATTCATTCATAATGGGAGCAGGAACAAGTAGTTTTGTGAAGAGAGAAAAAATGTAACCACAAAACACTACCCTTCTCTTATGCAGTTCAGCTTTCTCTTGTATTTGGTTTTTCTATGCACTGAAAGTTTATTCTCTTAACTGGATTATCCAGTTTAAACACACTGTATTCTTTTTAAATGGCTCCATCAGGCATCTACATCGGTTGCTTTGAAGCACAGCAAATCTATTCTTTTTAACAGGTCTAGCTCTCCACAGGTGTTCATTAAAGTGCGCTCACTTTAGTACTGAAGCATTTTTTTTTTTTTTAAGGATCCATGTTAAAATCAGCATTGCCAAGTTCTGCAGTGCTGTAAAATACTTACACATTCAGAAAGAAGAATTTCCTTAATCATCTCAAGGACCACACATGCTTATCCTGTAATAAAGTAGTGACCTACTTATTTAATGGTTTTTTAAAACTGCATTTTATCTTTGAAGTTTGCAGAAGAATAATGGCAGCTCCAGGAAACATCCGATTACATGTACTTCCAGTTGGCGGAAAGTGCTGTTGTTTTTTCTTCCCCCATAAGAAAAGATACCATCCTATGATTTGCCATAGAAGAGGGGATTCTCTTACAATAGCTTATTAACTGATGAACAAACCTCATGTTTTGGAGGGGTGATTAGGATAAGCAGACAGCATTTCAGGTGTTTCTCTGAATTAGCCTTTTTCTGCACAAAAAAGCTGAGAAATCATGAGAATAGGCTCTCTCACTCATCACATTTCCAGAGGTTTTCTGCCTTCAGCTGGGATAAGATAAGACAGAATACCAAGACAGGTTGTTTGTGAGCAAAGGGGAAAGAAGCAAAAGTGTTAAAATACCAAAACCCTAACCTTCCCTCCACCAATAAGAGTGGAGGGGACACAAAATCCACTTCTCTTGTTCGTGAGCTATTTTCTGAGACCGGTTTAAAAACAGCATCTGGAGAGAACCCCTCATCTTGATGACTCCCATTAACCAGGACAATCGTCTGCAGATGGTTCTGTTTTACTTGTAAGTCTCCCTGTATACCTGTGTGCTGGCAAGTGGGTAATGTTTTCCCTTTAAAAAGGTGATCAAAGTTTATGTGAACCCCTCCAGGTATTTAATAATTTCAGAAAGCCTGATTGTAGTATCACTTATACTGTATAAAGATTCCAAACCACCATTAATGGCCCACACTTTGCATAATTACAATAGGCCGTCAGAGTTATA
>NW_020664439.1:13024668-13030035 GCF_002925995.2 Terrapene triunguis
TAATTTCCTCTTTTACTATCCTACAATTTTAAGGGATCATTCAGTTGGTCAGGTAGCTGCATTGATAATATGGTATAAAATGTTGAGACACTAGTGGGCTTGGTGTGTCTCAACCCTGCCACCCAACTGGAATCAAACACAGTCCTTTGGACAGAATGCTATGATGGTAGCTGTGATTTGTAACTTACTTTGTTTATTGGCCTTTATCTGGATTTTTCCCTTCTAGGGGATGACATGGCTTCATGGAAGACTTTTGTAGCACTAAGGTTTGCCAACAGACAGCAAGTAGAAGCACTAAGATAACATGAGAGATGATC
Source organism: Terrapene triunguis (assembly GCF_002925995.2). Classification (NCBI taxonomy): domain Eukaryota; kingdom Metazoa; phylum Chordata; order Testudines; family Emydidae; genus Terrapene; species Terrapene triunguis. Next base: position 13,024,986 of record NW_020664439.1, read on the forward strand.
TCATCATTTCCATCTCCAACCCTCAGACAGGAGGTTGGTTGCTGTGGGTTGGAGAGGCCTAACCTTGTCTCACACAGGTTGTGCAGAATGCAGAACCAAACACCAGATTTACATCCAGACATTTAGGCTGGAACACATCCCCAGTTCAGCAGGGAGGGAGTATTCTTATTTTCCCTCTCCCACCAAACTGGTTTGGCCATCATCAGTTTTAGGCTATTACTTTCACCTTTTTACTTTACGGTATTAGATTTACACATGCGGTGAACACAAATGGAAGTGCCTTTATAATGTGCTCTGTGCCAAGTGAATGAAGGTTAATTTGTAAAAAGGTAGAGCTGAATAGGAAACAGTTTTCCTGTTCCACAAAACTTGAGGCCGTTTTTTTCCCCAGTTCTGCACTGGGATGAAGAAACCAGAGAGCTACCCACCCTAGAATAGCCTACAGCCCAGGGTTAGGGCATCACTCTGATGTGAGAGGTCAGGTTCAAACCCCTGCTCTTCCTGAATCACTGGCTAAGGCTATTGGCAATTCGGGGTGTCTCCCGCTCCAGAAATTCCATCCTGGAACTGAGGAAACCTTCCCATGGAATGTTTATCAATACTGATACATTTCCATGAAAAGCTTTAGTTTCATTGACTCCACATTTTCCAACAAAAACTTATCAAATAATTCCTGACCAGCTACAATGTGAGGGCCAAAGACTAATCGTGAGAAGCTGATCAAACCTGAGGAATCTGGACCTTTGGTGCTTATTGAAAGAAATTTGAAATTAGTATCAGCTGTATACGTTTTATTAAAGCTATTAAAAATAAAGTCATGAAAGCGTCTCGCTAAAACTAAGCTACCATTAACACTACTAAACTTAAGAATAAAGCAATATATCAATTCAGCAAGTTAGCACTGAAACTGGATTGCAACTAAATTGGTCAAAATCAGATTATGCAAGAAATAAACCTTATAAATCCTAAAAAAGAAACCAAGGAGGTGCCTGTCCATTTGGCTATGAATCCCAACTAAAGAATTTCCTCAAAGGCAGTGAAATCAGAATTTAATGCTGGTTAAATATTTTAATATTGAAATCTAAATTATGGGTTAGTGTCTAAACCACCATTTCAGAGCCAATTCAAGGTTTCCTCAGATTTCAATACATATATGGGGGCTAACCCTCCTCCTGCCTCAATCCAAGTTAGTTCAGGCCTCAACACTGATAAGCAAAAGTTTGACAGCTCTTAATAGTTTACAACTGACAGCTTTGAGTCTTAGGATTCTCAGCCAAAGATTATAGAACACTCTGAGTACCTTTAAGCAGTTGGATTTAGGGTTGTTCAAGCCTGGGGAGCTTTCTTTCATGCCCCTTCCCCATGCAGACTTTGTGGTTGTGTGCAAGCATGTATATGAGCACCAATACTTTCACACCATTGCACTGAAAAGGCTAGGGCATCTCCCCATTAATTATAAAATAAAACAGAGAAGAAAAATAAAATATTTAAGGTAATGGCTTGGAGCAGGGGGGAGAGTTAAACTCTTCAGCCCTTGCAGTCTTTAGACTGACACCAGAAGCTGAAACTGGAGTTGAGGAGCCACATGGTGGTGTTGCTGGCACAGCACTTCTTACTAGCAGGACTTCTATGAATAGCAGAAGACCGGCCTCTTCTGGGTGAAGAAGTCTCATGATGACATTATGTCACTAGTTTATTATTCCTGGAGGAATTCTGTGCCAAAAAGTAAAAATTCTGTGCACAATATTTTAAAATTCTGCCAAATTTTGCAAATTTTATTTATCAAAATACTACTACATAATCACACCAGTTTCAATTATTTTGGTAAATTCAAAATAAAATACAGACACACAAAATTTCCCCCCGGAGTAGAGAGTTAAAGAAACCCCTATGACAACCCAGTTCCTGTTTCTCCCCCCCCCTCAAGCTCAGTCGGTGAACCAGGCACCCACAACCCCTCCGCCCCAAAGCCCAGCTACAGTGCCCCACAGCCAATACACCCAAACCCCCTCCCCCCAGAGTCCAGCTGTGGGCCCCCCAGCCAATACACGAAACCCCCATCCCCCCGTCCCCAGCCGTGCCCCCCCCCAGATAACTACACCTCCTCCCCCCAGAGCCCAGACATCACCCCCTCCCTCCTCAGAGCTCAGCCATGGCTCCCCACACCCAGCCCAGACACCTGCCCCCTTCCCCTCCAGGGCCCAGGGATCCAGAGGAAGAAACAGCCTGATGCTTGGTCCCAGGCTTGTGTGGAGTTTCCTGTGCGCTGCTGTCTCCTTCCCTCAGGGTGTGCTGGGAACTGCAGCTGCCGGGAACCCTCTAGCGCAGGGGTTGGGCAACCTGTGACCCATCAGGGTAACCCACTGGCGGGCCGCGAGACAGTTTGTTTACACTGACTGTCCGCAGGCACGGCCACCCGCAGCTCCGAGTGGCCACCGTTCGCGGTTCCTGGCCAATGGGAACTGCGAGAAGCACATCCCTGCTGCCTGAGCCACTTACCGCAGCTCCCATTGGCCAGGAACGGCAAACCACGGCCACTGGGAGCTGCGGGCGGCCATGTCTGCGGATTGTCAATGTAAACAAAAACAACAAGGAGTCCGGTGGCACCTTAAAGACTAACAGATTACTTTGGGCATAAGCTTTCATGGGTAAAAAACCTCACTTCTTTAGATGCAATAAATCTGTTAGCCTTTAAGGTGCCACCCGACTCCTTGTTGTTTTTGTGGATACAGACTAACACGGCTACCCCTGAATGTAAACAAACTGTCTTGCGGCCCGCCAGCAGATTACCCTGATGGGCCGCGTGCGGCCTGCAGGCCGCAGGCTGCCCACCACTGCTCTAGCTCCCTCCCCTTCTCCCCTGGCAATGTCTTCTATGTTCGAGCTGGGGCCGCAGGTTTCCCACCACTGCTCTAGCTCCCTCCCCTTCTCCCCCAGCAATGTCTTCTATGTTCGAGCTGGGCTCTGCTGGGTCCAGTGGCCCCTAGTGGTGACCAGCAGCACTGAAGCCCATTTCTGTGAAGGAAAGGAAATTCTGCATGCACATTAATTTCTGTAAAATTCTGCAGTATGCAGTGGTGCAGAATTTCCCTCCAGGAATAGTTTATGCAGAATTTGAACCCAAGTCCTATAAAAATAACTGCCTGGGCGAAACCCTTAGCAACAAACAACTACTCAACATTCATTCATCAGCATAATTAAAAATAAGTTTAAACATCTTATTTCACACATAGGGTAACTCACTCCTGGTGTAAATCTGAGGAGCTTTGATTTTCCTGACAGAAAAAAAAAAAGATTTTTCGCAAACTCAAAATTTTGTGGAAGCTGCATTTTCCATCAGAGTTATTCTGATGGAAAATTCCTGACCTGTGCTGAATGCTACCATTCTGACTTGTTAGTGATATTTACATCTATGCAAAGTGGGTGTTAATGTGAAAAACAGGCTTTCTGTATTCAGTCTTTCAGGGTGCCTTTTAATGCAGCAAAGTGGTAAAGTCCTTCTGCTGATGCCCTTCAATAGATTAAATGGATGAAGGAGAAAAACTAATTATTTCATTGAACAGACACGGAAATAAAATTAGGACGGAAGAACCAACTCTGCTCAACTGAGTGGCATAAGCCATTACTTCCCTCTTGAAATGAAACTTTACCACAGTTTGGCAAAATTAAACGTTTTAAACCGTTTTTATTAGCTTAGTCATTCCATTGTTCTCACCAGCAACACTCCAAACTATGAAGAAAGCCTGTGACCGTAAAGTCTATCCATCCTACAGAGCCTGTTCACGTGGCTGTTTGCACAATTTTTTCAGGCCCAGAAGATTCAGAAACATTTGGATGCTAATCCAAAGGCCGTGATCCAGCAGAGAACATTTGGCATCAGTGATACTACTTATATGTTTAAAGCTATGTATGTGCCTAAGTGCTTTGCTGGATCAGGCCCCAAACCTTTGGTATTTTAAAAAGATGTACTTTGCCTTAGCTTATCAAAAAATCACTAACTTTTTTAATCTCTAAAGTAACCCAAATTTTAATGCGGAATCTGGGGAAGAATTTTTCCCTTTTTTTTTTTTTTTTTTAAAAACAGAGTGATTTAAAACGAAGGTCACAGATCTAATGGGACAGAGACACACAAAATCAGATATGATTAAGGCTCTGCTTCCTAATAAACATGCAGTTAGAAACTTGTCAGCCTTTTAAATAATGAGCTTTGATCTTTGATAAATGTTCCAATAACACATTTTCCAGGGCAGCATATTTCAAATTGTAAGAAATAGTTGAGTCACAGCAGGATCTAATTTTTGCACAAATTACTTCTAAAACCAAAGAGCATCTAAAATTCATTTCTCATCTCATTAGCACAGGGTTGTTAATCACTGCAATGTGTGCTGGTATTTGACATACATAAAAAATTGATTTAAATTTTCAATTTAAAAGAGGACAAACTACAAAAGAATCATGTTCTCTCACTTGGTATTTTGTTGCTCCATGTACTATTCCCTAAAAATATATAGGTTTTAGTCTCTAACCTGACAGCTAATTAAGTAACAGTAACATCTTCACTATCAACCTTGATTAAATCAGTTGCCCTTTGTTTCAGGAAAACAGGAAGGTACAGAATTGAAATTTTAAAAAGAAAATCAGTGAAATTTGTTCCAAGGATAACATTTCTGAATGGTGTAAGAGGACTGTTGCCCCTTACTAACATTCAGTGGGGGTGTTTTGGCTGGCTAGCTCCCAGCACTAAAAGGGGAGGGGTCGATGGGAAATCAGGACCCTGAGACTGACAGTCCCCAGGAACAATGGCGAGAGGCCAATGCTCCAGGTCAGCCTGACTGACAGGGCGGGCAGGCTAATCAGCATGACAGGAGGCCAGGGTGGGTCCCGTCCTCCGTGTGAGTTGGAATTGCCTAGGTCAGACTGAGTGGGGCCGAGCTAAGGAGAAAGCAGGGGCCCAAGCTGAGCTGGAGAGCAGAACCGTGCCAGATCCAGAGGGGCCAGAGGCACAGCCACAGAGGCAGAGACGCAGCCCAGGGAGAGCAGATCCTGTGCT
>NW_020664439.1:13030045-13035902 GCF_002925995.2 Terrapene triunguis
GGCAGAGACGCAGCCCAGGGAGAGCAGATCCTGTGCTGGGAGCAGAGCTGCAGCCACAGAGCCAGGTATGGTGAGCAAGTGGGGCCAGCCAAGGGGGGGACCTTGGGCAAAGGGCCCAGCACAGAAAGACACCCCTAGCCAAGGGCCCTTGCAGGCCAGACCGGGAGGGGGACCTTAACCTGACGGGGGGCTGACGCTGGGAAGAAGGGTCCCACCACTCAAAGCCCGGAGGTGTGTGGCCACCATCATTGCAAGTGTCCAACCCGCAGCATACCTGCAGCACAGCCAGGGCCTGAGAAGGAAATCTGGGACCTACAAGGAACAGACTGTGAACTGCCCTGATGTCCAGAGACACTGTTTGTGATGTTCCCTGCCACAGAGCGGTGTGATGTGTTTTCCTTTAACCTTTCCCATTTTTTCTTGTTCTTTTCTTTAGATTAATTGTTAATTAAACAACTTGTATTTGCTTTAAATTGTATGGAATAATCAGTGGGTCAGGGAGGTGCCCAGTGCAGAGAGTGTACCCCGGAGTGGGGACACCCTAGCCCCTGTCCTAGGTGACCACAGCAGGGTTGGGGGTTGAGCCCCCCAGGAATCCTGGGCCCAGCCTTGTTGGGGTTACGAGGACTCTGCCAGACAGGAGAGTGGAAGGGGAGCCCTCAAGGGCAGGGAGGCCTCTGGGTGAAGGGAGTGGGAGCGAGGACTCAGATCCTTTTGCTAGCCCACTTCACCGGGGTAGTGCAGAAGCCAGGAAAGTTCCCCACAATAGCGGGACCATTCCCTCGCTTACAATGGCAATACCCCATGCCAAATTCTGCTTTAAATTATAATGATGTACTTTAGCAAACCATCCTTAAATATGAATGGAGTTATTCCTGTAGCTGCAGAGTAAGGCCATGTCTACACTAGATACCGCCACTGTAGGGTCTCCCATGTAGCTGCTCTATGGCGACGAGAGAGAGCTCTTCCATCAACATAATTAAACCACCCCCAAAGACCCCTGAGTCACATAAGTTATATTGACAACAGTGCTAGTGTAGACATAGCCTAACTGAAAGCAGAATTTGGACTGTTATCTTTAGACACAAGGAGAGCTTTTTTGCTTAAAAAAAAAAATAAAGAACAAAAAAGTAGATTCACATCAACCAAAACATTTTACTAATTAGTGTCAAATTTGCCGTGCTGTTTTGGTAAAAAACAACTTTAAAATGTTTTGTTTTGACACTTTTGGAATGTAAGGGTTTTATTTGAAATGCCTGTTTCAAAATTTGCTTCAAAAGTTTTACTAGAAAAAACCCAAAAGGGTTAAAGTTTGAAAACAAAACTAAATATTTTGTTTCAAGTCAAACAAAATGGTTGTTTGACACAAAACAATTTGCCTTTTTGGTATGGCCAACAAATTTAAAAAAAAAGTTATTTGCACAGCTGTAGCAACAAGCAAAACCCCAAGGTTTCAGTAAAAGTCTGTTCAGCAGCTAAAAACAAACCTCTGATTTGTCAGTTACTGTTTGTCCCTTGCTTAGTCAAAGAGGGCAAAACTTCCTTCCAATAGGACCAAAATTTGGCCCTGTAATTGGGACAGGAGTATATGGCCAGATTACTTTAAGAAGGGGGATGAATTTCACCCTTATGTAGACCATAAGGGGGGCCAGCACGTCCGTCAGCCCACGCTGCTTCCCGTAGCCCCCATTGGCCTGGAGCGACAAACTACGGCCAGTGGGAGCCGCGATCGTCCGAACCTGTGGACGCGGCAGGTAAACAAACCAGCCCGGCCCAGCAGGGGCTATCCCTGAACAAGCGGCGAACTGGCTTTGAGAACCACTGATGTAGAGAGCCAGCACAAGATTTAGGACTTTAGCAGTGCATGCTTATGCCCTCAAAGTAAGGAGTAAGTGGGACTTAAGTGATGTGTAGGCTCTCTACTAGTCACTGCACAGAGGCGAATTTCACCCATGGCAAGGGAGCCTTCTGCTTTAGGAAGCTGATCCAAAACCCATTGTAGTCACTAAAAAGACTCAATGGAGTCCTTTTACGTCAACTTCTATAGGCTTTAGATTAGGTCCCCAAATCAGCCAAGCTACATAATTTTGCCAAATTACTCTATGAGCACATGTAGTCTGAACATAAAAGATCAGGTGCTTATCAGAATGCATAAAGCAGATCAAAAAGTGGGCTAGAGTAATAAGCATTTGTCTCCTCCATCAACCTGCTCATATTTGACTGTGGGTCAAATAAGGTCAATATACAAATTTGTAGTTGACCAAACAGCCACAGTTAGAGTGTCTCCTTATTCAGAGGTCTTTGGACTTTTCTGATAGCTTGGTGATATAGCTATCTTGTATACATCATAGGAAGCACAGCTACTCATGGAGGCAGGGGAAGAGGGAGGATAGAGCATCTTTCCCATAGTAGAACCCCTCATTCCATAGCAGAACAGGAAAAGTGTATTTCTGATCCCTACTGGGGGATCCAGCCACTAGCAATCAATGCAGTGAGTTTTTCCTAGAGTGACCTTGGAGGAAAGTTAAAAGATGTTATGAAAGTCATGGATAGGAGTTAAATGCTTTTTCTTGAACTTTCCAAACTACTGTGGCAAAAACAGACCTTACAAAGAAACCTAGTTACATTGTTCATTAGCAAACCAGATCTTGCCTTTGCCCATATGCATGTCAACTTATCTTGGATAATATCCTGCTCCTCTATGGATTCAGTATATGGAGAACAAGGACAGAAAACTTATCTACTGGTTCCAGTAGAGCATTTGTACCATTTAGCTAGAGCAGTGGTTTTTAAACTGCAGGTCGTGATCCATTACTGGGTCTTGGAGGCTCTGGTCAGCACCGCCAACCAGGCCATTAAAAGTCCCGTCGGTGGTGCTGCCCAGCTAAGGCAGGTTAGTTCCCACCTGTTCTGACACTGCGCTACACCCCGGAAGTGGCCAGTAGCAGGTCCGGCTCCTAGGCGGGGGGGAGGAGCACAGGGCCCGCCCCCACCCTGACCACTGGCTCTGCACTCCCGTTGGCCAGAAACCAGCCAATGGGAGCTGGGGTCGGGGCAGTGCTTGCGGGTGAGAGCCACATGGAGCCGCTTGCACACCTCCACCTAGGAGGTGGACCTGCTGCTGGCTGCTTCCGGGGCACAGCACGATCCGCTGCACCAGGACAGGCAGGAAGCCTGCCTTAGCAAACCCGCTGCGCCACTGACCGAGAGCTGCCCGAGGTAAGCCTGTGCCCCAACCCTGGGTCCCAGCCCTGAGCTCCTCCCAAAGCCAGAGCCCCCTCCTGCACCCCAAACACCTCATCCCAGCCCCACTCCAGAGCCTGCACCCCCAGCCCAGGGCCCTGACCCCCTCCTGCACCCCAACCCCCTGCCCCAGCCCTCACCCCTGCACCCGAGCCCCTCCCAAACCCCTAACCCCTCATCCCTAGCTCCGTTGGATCGCAGGCATCAACCATTTTCTTCAACTGGGTCACCGGCAAAAAAGGTTGAAAACCACTGAGCTAGAGCAATCCCTTTTGTGTTGTGTTTTTGGTAAAGCTGATACAAATTATGCTTAGCAACTCATTGTAGATTACTATGTTCTTTCAAAAGCATTATGAAAGCCAGGGCCCCTAATGTGCTTGGCATTATTCATACAAGATAAGACACTCATTCTGAATCAAAACTAAAAGCTGAAGTTTCAAGATTACCTATTACAAAAAGTTTAAAATTTGTTTGGATAGTATTGAAACAACGTGAATATTAAATCAAAACAAAATGAAACAAAAGAGCTGAAATGAGATGCTGTTACCTTCTCAAAACAAAATGAGAAAGTCAAAACTATTTGTTTTGACTATTCCCTCCTCCACCAAAAGGATAATTGAAAACATGTTCCTGCAAAATATTTTGACTGACAAAACTGCATTTTCCAACAGAAAACTGTTTAAAAAAATTTTCAGCCAGATCTAGCCCAGGAGTTTCTCTTGATGAGTTATGGCGGCCCTATCAATAGTTTTTCAGTAATCATTGAGCATTCCATCATGGTGGAATAAGACACGCTGGGGTAAAATGCTATTTTTCATATTTATGAGATTGGCACATATATACACACTGCCTTCATTGTTCAACACGTCTTGAGGAGAGGTTACCAGAGCATTATGCCACCATGCCATGTAATGCACTGTCCAGGAGCAGGCTGTGAATTTGGCCTGATGAAGGAATTCATATTCCAACTCTGGTCCCCTACTGACATCCGCCAGGGCCAGATACATCCCACCTGCTCCAGGTTCTTGGGACCCTCTTCCAGTGCTCCTGTTCATAGGTGCTGGAACTATGGGTGCTGGGGGTGCTGCTGCACCTCCTGGCTTAAAGTGGGTTTACAGTTTGGTTCAATGGTTCTCAGCACCCCCTTTATACAAATTGTTCCTGTACACATGCGCCTGTCCTGTGTTGTTTATTGGTGGCTTCCTTCCTCTCAGATTCCCTGTGGAGAAGAGCACCAGTCATCCTTAGCAGCTTGGATTCAGTTCTGGTCTCTTGCCTCCACCTACCAGCTGTCAGCTCCCAAGAAAATTCCCCTCACTAAACAATTTTTGAGAACTCTTGAAGGGTCAGCTTCTCCAGCAGTAGGGAGAATCGGCAGCTGCTTTGTTTTCTGGAGCACCCCATGCTGCTTTCTTTGCTCCAAGCTGGGGTTCTCCCAGGAGCGGTGCCAGGGTTTTTGGCACCCTAGGCGGGGGTCCTTCTGCGCTCCCGGTCGTAGTCGGCAATTCTGCGGCGGGGGGTCCTTCCGCGCTCCCGGTCTTCGGGTCACTTCGGCAGCAGGTCCCGGAGCGAGTGAAGGACCCGCCGCAGAATTGCCGCCGAAGACCCGGAGCGCGGAAGGACCACCCGCCACCGAATTGCCGACGACAGCGGCAAAATGCCGCCCCCCCAAATCCTGGCACCCTAGGCAACCGCCTATGTCGCCTAAATGGAAGTGCCGGCCCTGGGTTCTCCATCTTCTCTCCCCCCTCTTTGAGGATATTGCTCTCAAGGAGGTGCACTTCTTTACAATCAGATCCTTCTTTAAGCCTTCAGAGCCTGAGAGTGAATATTTGTGCCATCAGACAGTACATACTGCCAATTATTACTTGGTGTGCATGGCAGCAAACCAGGGGCGCCCCTGAGCTCCTGAGTCACCATGTCAAGTCTGAGCATGTTTGTGGATGCTCCAAAGAGCTAGTCATTACCCGACCAGCACTGTCTCTTTCAGAGAAGAAAGTTGCTAGGTTTTAATCAGTTCAGGCCAACAAAACTGGTAACGGGTTTGATCCGGTTCAATTTAAAGCAATCAGTTCCTAGGTCAGTCTGCTTTAGCCAGTTCCTGAAGCCTGACCTAGCATTTAACCCTCTATCTTCTTCCCTAGACTGGTCTGGATTCACAAAACAAGTTTACAACCCCAGCTGGCTAATCCCAGTCAGAGTCATTTACTTCCAAGCTCTCCAGGAAAACATCACTCCTTCAGCCAATTCCCTGACTTCTGAGAAGTCAAACTTTAAAGGAGCTGTAATCAGTACCAAATGAAGAACTTCACCTCCCTAATGGCCATATTAACCCTTTCCTTACTACTTAGCTGTATGGCATTTATACACACCCATCACACTGTCATTTTGCTCCATAAAGAATTAATGTTTTCCATGAAAATATAGAGCCATCCCTGTAAGATGATCTATAAACTCCTACTCCTATGAGTAAGTGGTCTTAAAGAGATGTGTAAAGCCAGCTGTTTATACTGATTTGATTTTTAAACTGACATATGGAGCAAGTTTTCACATACTCTGGTGTGTGTTCTAGACAAGAACGTGAGCGTATATCTTCATAGGTGGATTTGGATAT
>NW_020664439.1:13035912-13066925 GCF_002925995.2 Terrapene triunguis
GCAACGAACCCCTGTTGCGGTCCTCGGGCATCTGTGCCAGCAACAGATATTAGCTTTTATGAAGTGCCTAGTTAATGAATGGCTATAGAAATAATTCAGAAGGGAACTCTAAGAGTTATAGGAATTGACTAGCTTGAGGTGTTTGAATGGGTGCAGGTGGTATCCTTTACCTTGGTACAAAAAAAAAAAAAAAAAGGAAGTGTCAAAGAACATCATGTCAATCACCCTTTGTTTTGTTTTCCAGTGGAATGTTGTGGTCTCTGACCACTGGATCCTCAGTTTGCAAATTAAAATGCAAATGTTTCTTCTTGTTGAATAGTATCATCCTCTGAGATTCACCACTGATGTTTTGGCAAGAGGTCCATGGGTTCCTCAACTTCTTTCACAGAATTTCTAGAGGGGTCATCAGAACCATTACTCACTAAACTGTCGTTATGGGATATATTGTTACTGCATTCTTGTTATCACCGGGACCATCAAATTAGCTGTGGAGGAGCTGTGAAGGAGAGGGCTTGCCATAGGCCATGAGACCTCTGTGTGAGTAAAACCCTGCAGCCCCATGAATGGAAATGTTTGAAGGCCAGATAACCGCAAGACACTGATGTGCTGTAACTAAACCCTTTCCAATTTGTGTTGTGCGGCTGGCACATGCCACCATTCTTCCCTGGTTATTCTCTTTTCCTGCTTCCCCTCTTCACTGACTCATGGAGTGGACTGGACACACCAAGAGGGAGGAGACAGTTTGCACCATTCTAAGGGATCAAAAATCTCAAGAGAGGCATAGCCCTTTCCCTTGCTTCCTTGGATACAGTGCAGTGATGCACAGTCCCCTAATTAGGGCTGTGCCTCAACGATAAGCTAACCCATAGCATCCTTACGCCAGTAATTTAATGGAAATGTCTATTTGTTACATTATATTCTTTGGTCATGTTGCTGTTCTTTACTCCAATATAAGGGAATTGTGTATTTTTAAAATAGCCACAAAATTAGACTTTCCTTGTATTACTTTTCCACAACAACTTTCCCTTTGCAAAGGCTTTTCTGTAAATTAACCCATCAGTGTAATTGAAGTCTTAACATCCTCCTTCCTTGGGCTCCCAATAAAAATATAACTTTAAATGTAAACATGCTGGGTGCGATTCATGATCACATTAAAATGATTTGGTTTTCTGTTTTGCCAGTGGGACTCTCTTGAAGTCCAGGTGACCCCACTGGCATGAAATTAGAGTGAAAAAGTAGTGACTCAGTCCCACTATTTGGTGGGCAATATTATTTACCTGACCTCACTTTTTATCCTCAACTTAGTAGTTCCTAAGAAGCCCAATAAGGTCTTTGTTTCCATTGGTTTTTAGCACCTGATATAACTGCCCCAGTGCAAACACATTTTCAGAAACCCAAATAGTGATGCACCCATGTAAAATGTGTCTTCACTAGCGGGTTTGCATTGGTACTGAAATTTCAGTGTAGTTACGGCCTCAGTCTGTGTAGGCCAATTTTCTTCTTCTTGGCCTCTGATTCCTCCTGGAACTTTGCCTCTTTACTTAGGCTTGGCAATGATGAAAATTACTGACCTTTAAATCCCCTTCAACATATTTTATGTAAAACAATGTGTTGTATTGCAAGCCCTTAAAAACAGGGTCCCTTTTTGGACATTCCCCTTCTCCCCCACCCCCCACATACTAATAACTGTTTGTGATTGAAAGGAAGGAGAAAGGGTTAACTTTAGCTAACCATTCAGATATAGCCTGTCATCAGATAGAGAGAAGTGTCAGAGGGAAATGTTCAGAAACCACAATGGTTCCTCTGAAAGGTGATTATGACATTAACAGCCCAGGTAGCCAAATAACCTCTTTTGAATTTGTCTCAGGTGTATTACCAGGCACAATGTACAGAAAGGATTGCCAGTATATTTGTCATTGTTACAATGTAACTGTACTCTAGAGGGCAATGTTTCTCCAAACAATCAAGCATTTCATAATCCATTTTTCTCTCCCATGTGAAGACATCCCATAAGACTGACCTATATTCAGAGAATTCAGTGCACATCACTGAGCAGACCTACTTATACAACCAGTCACAGTGGACTAACAAGCTCTCCAAGCAAGTGTGCATACTCACTGCTTCTCTTCTAAAAAGCAGGTGAAACAGTTTGGAAGACGCTTGTACCCAGCCTTGGAGATCTACACCGTTATAGCCAACTGGATATTTTCCCACACTTGCTATTTCTGGATTATTATTTTTTATTATTGTAGCATCTACAGGTCATGCTGGGTGTTATACAAACACAGACATCTTACTCTTCACAACACAACTAAATGTAGCATCAGTGTCTCCGTTTTACAGATAGCAACTTCAGCACAGAGGGTAAGTGGATTGTCTGAAAAATCACAAGAGATCTGGGTAGCAGTACTAGGAACTTGACCCAGCTCTCCTTAGTCCCAGTCCACCACCTCAGACATTCAACCATCTTTCCTTTCAAGTGAAATTTCAGCTCCAACCCTTTTAATACATCTAAAATCCAAAATGTTTTTGGTAAACACATTTTTGGTGCAGATGAAGTGTTTATGCCAGGTGCTGAAATAACAGCCCTGGAACCCAAATCCTTTATTTGCAGATCAGTTACATCACAAAATCATAGAAATGTACGGCTGGAACCTCGAGAAGTCATCCAATCCAGCCCCCTTGTGCTGTGGTGGACCAAGGAAACCAAGACCTTCCCTGACAGGTGTATCTGCTTTTAAAAGCCTCCAATAATGGGGATTCCACAGTCTCTCTCAGAAGCCTATTCAGAGCTTAACTACCCTTATAGTTGGAAATTTTTTCCTAATATCTAAACTAAATCTCCCTTGCTTCAGATCAAACTCATTACTTCTTCTCCTACCTTCAGTGGCCATGGAGAACAATTGATCACCGTCCTCTTTATAGCAGCTCTTGACATATTTGTAGACTGTTATCAGGTCCCCCTCAGCCTCTCTCTCAAGACTAAACACACCCAATTTTTTTCACCTTTCTTCATAGGTCAGCTTTTCTAAACCTTTTAGCATTTTTGTTGCTGTCCTCTGGATTCTCTCCAGTTTACCCACATCTTTCCCAAAGTGTGGTAGCCAGAACTTGACACAGTCCTCCAGCTGAGGCCTCACTAGTGCCAAGTAGAGTGGGGGCAATTACCTCCTGTATGTTAGACACAACACTCCTGTTAATACACCCCAGAATGATATTAGCCTTTTTTGCAATTGCATCATATTGTTGACTCATCTTCAATTTGTGATCTCCTATAATATCCAGATGCTTTTCAATAGTCCTACCCAGCCAGTTATTGCCCAGTTTTGGCGATATACCTATCTCATAGAACTGGAAGGGACCATGAAAGGTCATTGAGTCCAGCCCCCTGCCTTCACTAGCAGGACCAAGTACTGATTTTGCCCCAGATCCCTAAGCGGCCCCCTCAAGGATTGAACTCACAACCATGGGTTTAGCAGGCCAATGCTCAAACCACTGAGGTTGTGCATTTGATTTTTGCTTCCTAAATGAGGCACTTTGCACTTGTTGTTATTGAATTTCATCTTTCTGAATTCAGACCAATTCTCCATTTTGTCAAAGTCATTCTAATCCTGTCCTCCTAAGTGCTTGCAACCTCTCCCAGGTTAGTGTCATCTGTAAACTTTAATCATACTTGCCACTCCATTAGCCAAGTCACTAATGAAAATATCAAACAGTACCAGACCCTAGACTGACCCCTGCAGGACCCCAACTAGATACATGCCCCCAGTTTGACACTGATAACTACTTTTTGAGTACTATCTTTCAACTAGTTGTCACCCGCCATATAGTAATTTTATCTAGACCATATTTGCATAATTTGCTTATGAGACTGTCATATGGGACTGTGCCAAAAGCCTTACTAAAATTAAGATATATCACACTTACTGCTTCCCCCATATCCAGTAGGCCAGTAACTCTGTCAAAGAAGAAAATTAGGTTGGTTTGACATGATTTGTTCTTGACAAATACATGCTGATGACTATTCCTTATATCCCTATCATTCTCCAGGTGCTTACAAACTGATTGTTTAATAATGTGTTCCAGTATCTTTCCAGGTATTGAAGTTAGGTTGACTGATCTATAATTCCCCAGGTCCTCTTTGTTCCCCCTTTTAAAGATAGGTGCTATATTTGCTCTTCTCCAGTTTTCTGGGACATCCAGGAGTTCTCAAAGATAATTGCTAATGGTTCCAAGGTTGCTTCAGCTAGTTCTTTAAGTACCCTACCTGTGACAGCACAGAAGAACAGAGAGATTAAGTGACTTGCTGAAGAGAAAGGAAGTTTGTGATAAAGCCAGGAATTGAACCTCCAAAGTGCTAGTCCAGTGCCCTAATTACAAGACTATTCATCCTCACAACACTATTAAAACAATAATATTGAAAATGTCTTTACAAACTGGTCCTTGTTTTACCTGAATTGGTTAAGGTGAGGAGATACAGGATGTGCCTTCGGTAACATAAGTCCATTTCACAACTCCTGTAGCCCTTCCTGTAAAAAAATTCATGAAACTCTCAAAACATCCATATTCCTAATGTCTCACTGTACAAAGACATGCTATAAGGAAGCAAATGTCTAATTTACATAATTTTAGTTCTACAGTAATTACTGTATGAGGAAAATGCTTACTACAGTATAAATATAAAGAACCTTGGTTATTTGGTTTGA
Source organism: Terrapene triunguis (assembly GCF_002925995.2). Taxonomy (NCBI): domain Eukaryota; kingdom Metazoa; phylum Chordata; order Testudines; family Emydidae; genus Terrapene; species Terrapene triunguis. The sequence goes on from NW_020664439.1 coordinate 13,040,619, forward strand.
AATATGGAAACAGAAGATAAAAATGGGGCATGAGAAAAGGGAAACAAAAAATTAAGTTTAATAAAAAGTTTTTTTCTGAATTATTTACTGGTTAAAATATGTATGTTAAACACCTTCAGATTAGACAAGTTTCAAATTACAATTAAAACTTTAAATTTTACAACTGTATAACATTAACTTAGCTGGCTGCCTTAAGGAAAATTAAATGTAAAGAAATATTGTAAATCCTTTTGTGACAAATGTAGATAGCAGGAAAATAGTTTTGTTTTGTTGTTTTTTTTTAAACTGCTGCATAAATGGAATTTTTCATGAAAACAAAAGACCTGCACAATTACTTTCCTCTATTTCTCTCTTCCTGATCATTATTTCTGTTGGTTCGCAGAAACTCATTTTACCCCAGAATCTCACTAATCTGCACTTCCCTAAACCTCCCGCTCTATAACTTCCATAACAAATTGTGTCGCTTCCCTACATCTCAGCTAGAGCTGGTTGAAAATTTTCCATCAGAAAATGCTGATTTGATTAAAACCAAAATGTTTCATGGGAAAGTGAAATATTTCATCTGACAAGGTTAAAACATGTTATTTTGACTTTTATTGTAAATTATGTTTCAGTGTTGTTTAAACATTTCACTAAGGTTGAAACAAAATATTTCAGATTATTGTTATTTATTTTTGCAAAAGGTTCTGTGTTTTTTACTCTTCAGCTTCAGAATTTAACCAAATTTTGAAATTCCCAGCAGGACACAAATTCCATTTTTCAGCAAGCTCTAATCTCAGAGGTTTAATGGTTTACTGTAAAGCCCAATGAAGTCACTGGGGGTCTCTCTACACTGCAATAAAAAATCCATGGCCCCAAGTCTCAGAGACCGGGTCAGCTTTTGGGGCTAAAGCTAAGGGGCTCAAATTAGCAGTGTAGATATGTGGGCTCAGGCTGAAGTCTGGGCTCTGAGGCACAATAGCCTGATCCCTGTGAGTCCAAGTCAGTTGAGCCAGGCCAGCCCTAGCTGTGCCGTGGGTCTTTTATTGCTGTGTAGGCATACATGGGGGTGTTTTTTGTTTAGTTTAATTGGGATCTGATTCAGGCCCAAAGAGCAGATGCTGCAGTAAGTGTCATATTAGCATTCCATTGGACCAGGTTTTCTCCAACATCTACTCAATACAGGAACATTGGGGCAGGGATGTCAAGAAGCAAGTTACATTTTCCCCAGTTGTGTAGTTGCTTTGGCCCTGATGAAGTTAGAATAGGGTAGGGATTGCTTTAAATTATGACAGCTGGCTATTTTACCAGCAGATCCTAGGCCAGTTGAGAATTGATAGAAAGGAGTTATGGTTTGGCATGATTTGTTCTTGACACACCTCCTCTCCTACCCCCAACACCTCCCACTCCCCAGTATGTCCATTATACCATGGCAGAGTTAGGGACAGTTGGCTCAGAAGAGGAAACAAAGGAGCTGGATTGCAAAATAGAATCTGGTCCATTATTTATTTATAAGATACTTCATAGCAAGTGCTTTCTATAGTATTCTAATCAGTCATTTAAAATACAATTTAAAAAACAAACCAATCAAGTAAATTTTGTGATGATCCCCTATTCTTTTATCATTTGTACTTGCTAATTTGCAAGATTCAGTCATTCACTGTGGTTCTCCCAGTCACTAGTGATATTAGTCACTGGTCACTAGCAATATAGGTTATCTTAAGTGTGCTTTCAACCCAGGCTAGCTAGCACAGTAGGGGTATGGGTAAGAGCACAGGTTTCACTTTAGCTGGTAACCCTCCCACTTTGATTTAGCCTATGTCCTCACCGCACTGAAGTGCTGATAGTCCTACAATGCCTTCCCACAATCCCCCTTCGCCCCCCACCCCCACACACATGCACACCCATGTACCTAGAAAGACAGTCAAGTTCTCCCACAATTCACTGAGAGAGTGGCCTCACTTGCTGCAGCACAAAGAACCATGGGATATGCTCCCAGAAGACCTAGCAACACACACCGATGCGTGAAGATGGTAAGGTAAGGTATGGCTTTGCAGTGTGGCTTCTCACACCTGGGCTAGGCTAACCCTGGTGTTCAGACCCAGGTATCAATCACTGGGGCTAACTCCGCAGTGAAGGCATATCCACTATGACTCCTGGCATCACCACTTGGTTGTATTTTCCCCATCTACATATGATGATGTTCTGAACTCTCAATATTTTACAAAAGATATTCTGTTATGCTTATCAGTTAGAATTGTCCATGTCTTCTATGCATCTTTTCCTCACTGATATGACCAGATTATCTAAGGTCTCAAGGAATTTCCTACAAAAGACGTGTAGTGTTTCGTAGTTTGCCTATTGAAACCTTTCAGTGTCTGGAGCCTATATGCCAGAGCAATAGTTAACATGGGTGAGGCCACAATGCAGCCTTATCTGATAAGAATGGGTGTAGGTAGGCAAGATACCATTTATAGACAGCAAGCATCTGAATTGACTATCAAAGCCAAGTGGCCCGGGGTGGATGTTTGTTTGTCCTACAATGAAAGGGAAGTGCCAAGCTTCCTAATCCTGTTTTGAGCTAGATTAATTTTCCATCAGAGAAAATAATTCATGTGGAGTCATAAAGCAAGTTGTTTCATGCAGAGTTGTGCAGGAGCAGGGGAAGAAGTGGTGAGAAAAGTAGCATTCCAATAGAGTTTTCACTCTAGTTTTCTGCTCACCGACTACAACAAGCTACCACGATGCAAACTTGATGACTTATCGTAATGGGTCAGCAGGCTGCTGAGACCTCTACCAAAATCTAATAGGGTTAGGAAATTTCACTTCCATCTGGCCACCAGGGGTCACCTTTCTGCCAAATATATTTTTGAAAGAGAACATTTTCAGGGGCCAGGAAACTGTCCATTTTAAAAAGAAGACAACCTCAACATTTAGAAACTCAATTGTTTGATCAAAGCGGACTCATCCTTTATGAGTAATTCACTGGAAAAGTCTTTACTACAGACTGGCCACAGTGGAGCCTGTAGGCCACAACTAGCTTTTGAGGAGCAAAATGGTCCAGTGGTTAGGGGCATAAGTCCCTGTTCTGTCACAGACTGTGTTATCTGGGGAAAGTCACTTAGGTTCTCTGTCCTCAGTGCCCGATCTGTAAAATGACACTTCCCTGTCTCACAGGGTGCTGAGAGGATACATATATTAAAGATTGTGAGGTGCTCAGATTCTACAAGAATGGGGCCATGTAAGATAGAGTCTAGTGTTCCTAATATCATCCCAATTTAAAACTCAATAACAATGATAGGTGGATCCAAACTAATTCTGGATCATAACTCCTCCTGAAAAGTTTGCATCCGCATACACATTTTACTTTGGCCTTTATCTCAAGTGGGGCAAGCCTTATTATATGTTTGTACAAAGCCTAGCACAACGGGGATTCTCAATTGAGGGGCTTTAGCAGCTCACCCCCCTAAACAAGGGAAGCTCAGGCTAAGCAAAGAGTTCAGCAGCTAATTCCCCAAAGCTACATTTTTTGTGTATATACAAATTTTTAAAGGACAGTTATGCACTTCGGATTTGATTTAAATCTGTCAGGTAACTCACTCTTTCTGCATAGTGAAATGCAATGCCAGCAAATGTAGTGCTGCGGGTGAGGCTCAAATTGTGGTATAGAAAATAGTGCCCCAGGAAGCTGTCTTTTTACCGTGGCGATTTATTACACGCAGGAGTCACTTTATGATGCAGTTGCTCTGATAACTATGATTTAGTGAGGTCTTGACAGGATTGCAGCAGTTTGGGCCGATTCTGACAGCAGGGCTGCAGAGGGCATCTTCTCAGGACTGACACAGTGAGGCTGGAGGGGCTCCCTGTACGGTCCAGGGGCCTAAGACACAAGATACAGGGGAGGCTGCAGTTGCCCTGGCAGAGCGGAGACTCCTGGCCAGGACTGCAAGGTGGAGCCTCCAGCCACAGGGGGCCACCCTGCTGCTGAACAGTTCCTATACTCCTGGCATGACAGCAGAGCTGCAGTGGACTCCCTACGTGGCCACAGGGCCAGTGACAGCAGATACCTGCAGGCGCAAGCTGGAGGAATGAGGGGGGGGGGGCTGCAGTCCTGGCAGGGCAGAGCAGAAGCCACCAGCCAGGGCCTCAAGGAAGAAGAGGTATACTGGAATTTGTGAGACTGTGGGATATGTACCTCACCTGTCAAAAAAAAAAAAAAAAAAAAAAGTCACCAGTCACAACTGGTCCATAAGCAGTAATAATGCTAGTTGTTTGAACATTTTATGAAACAGTCCCCCTCCCTTAAACAGAGGTGATCTTAAGTAGCGATACCTGACTAGGGTCTTGAACCTGAGCGATTCTGAGCACCAGCTGCTTCCACTGACTATTTTGTGGAAGTGGAATGTGCAACATCAAGGTTCTATTGTGAGCACACTTAATTCAGAAATATCTTGGTGGCACAATGAAGACAGGCTTCTGGAACTGTCTTAAGACAGCTCTAGTGCTTATTCAGATGTCCCATAGGAAACATCTTCCAGCCTATGTGATGCATTATTTAAATTATTATAATCAGCAACATGAAAATATTAGATTTAAATCCCACAAAGTTAAACTAATCTTTTTCAAAGCTCACAAACTGTGGGTGAAGGTCTGCACAGAAGGTTCTGATTTTAGCAAAAACTAGTTTGCCCTTACATTAGGCATCTGATCAGAAACAAGTTGGAATCTTGCTTTATGCATGAACTATTATCACTGCAGTTTAGTGGATAACTTTTGGTTGTTTGAGAGTTATTTGGCAATTCTTTAATACACCTGATATTTCAACAACACGTAATCTGGTCTTCAGCAAAGCAATTACCAAATAAGTATGAATAGACTGAAAGAATAAATGACAGGTTACAACACCTAAAACAAGATGCCACACCTGAATAAGCTAATATTACCTGAATAATAATTATCTGTAATCACCAGAATATGCTGAAATTATTGCTTTATTTGTGTGAAAGCTTAAGCCACCTGCCCTAAAAACCAAATTGTAGGTACATGTTCATTGTCTTTTCTTGCATTAAAGAGATTGTGTAATTATTTCAGTTGTGCATTACTGGAAATGATGACTGACCTTTAAGTTTCAGAGATAGTGTATTTATATAGGCAAGCTAAATTTTGAACTAAGATAGTCACACCTCCTGAGCGACAGTGCACAGACTCTGGCCCAGTAATCATAGAAGCCCACAATTAGAGCTGGGGAAAAGATACTGGGTGAAGTTTTTAGCCAACAAATGCAGATTTGGGATGACAAAAATTATGTGACGCTGCCAGATTGTTTTAGTAAAACAATTCTAAAACCAATAGATAAAAAGTTGACATTTTCAAAACAAGTTTTTATTATTTTATTTAAAATTACTTAGTTTCAAATGTTACTTCAATTTTATTTACAAAAAGCTTAGAAAACTTGAAAAATGAAACATTTTCAGCTAACCAAAAATTCAGTTATTCATACAGCTCTACCCGCAATGCTACAACCATCACTTTTCAGAGGAAAACTTCATATTAAAGCAGTTTTCCCAAAGCCTAATCGTGACTATATCTTTGCTATGTTAGAAGATGTTCAAAATACCACAAATAGGCTCAATACAGGGGCGAGATAGAGCAGAGACCGCCAGCCAGGGTTTTTAGGCTCCCTGCCATGTTCAAGATGTCCCAGCAGCCTTATTAAAAGTTACATTCACAACCAATGGATTATACCTCTTCACTTCCCCTTACTCTTTGGGCAAGTTATGGACAGTCATTCATGTGTGCGTGCTAGATGTGGAAAAACACAAGGACCCCCTTCCCTCTCCACTTCCAGTACCTGCACAGGAGGCAGTCATAGTCTGAGGATAAATCGTCCATCCACCATTGGAGTGCTAAGATCTCCTATGGCTCAAAGACAGGGCCCTAATTTGGACAATGGTGTTACCTACCTACACCATACGTTCCATAAATATGCAAAGAAAAAGTTTTATTTCATTTATTCATTGTTGCACCTTGGGCACTTCTAAAAGGAAGTTATTCACCTACTATAAAAAGTGTCACTACTCTATAAGCAATAACTTAATATAATTCCTTAGCTTGGACACATGAATACAACCTTGGCTTATTCTACCATCTGAGCCTCAAATGTAGAACCTGAGACAGTTAAAAGTATTGCAATAGAAATAGGCCTGAACTAATTCTCCAGAGACCAATATCTAGCCAGTTTGGAAATGTTCAGATCCAAATCCAGTTAGCCCTTTTCTCTATAGTGGGCCAAATTAGAACTTCACTATCAAACCCCTCTGAACTTGGAAGAGTGAAATCTAGATCTGAACTTTGGCTCTCAGCTCAGGGCCACATTTAAAGTGCACAGGGCTATGTAATGTGCAAGTACACCACAGGTTGACATATGCTGGGCCTAATCTTGTACTTGTTCCCCAGGCAAAACTGCCCTTGAAGTCAAGGGCAGTTCTGCCGAAGAAAAGATGGCATCAGACTTGGTTCTTCACTCAGTGCTAATAAGCTTGAGAGCTTTACTTATAAATTGCAATATTTGTTATTTACATCTTTGCCCTTGTGCACTTATGGGTGAAAGTGGTGTTCAAGCAACGTTTTTTATTATCTGCCTGCTGGGACCCACCTCCCTCTTTCTCCTATATGCTATTTAATACTATATTTCTTAGTCATGTGGCCTCTGGCAGGGGTTGCATTGCAGCATCTGCTGTGACCATAAGTTCTTGGTATTTGAAGGTAGTCATGTGCTGCCCTTCCACCTGCCTCCCAAGAGATGCAAGTATAGGCAGATATACTTCTATTGCTATATACAGTACCTTTAATTCTTATGGCTGAGTACAAGAACTAGGCAAATACTGTAAATGATTTCTGTAATAGTGGAATTTTGAACTGAGTTACTTATCTCTGGATTTGCTTTTAGAGAGCTGGAGTATAACTGAAGTTTACTTTGTGTAAATTGATTTCCAATTACCTGGAGGCAGTTAAAAGGGTTTCAAAGCTAGTCACAACACTCCCCAAAGAGTTTGTTCCTGGCTGCAAGTGTTTGTGGTTCACCCTAGGCTGAGGGTATAGGATATATTTTGTACTTCTTTTGTTTGTTTATGAAATAGCTTATTTCAAGCGGCAGAATTCTTAGGCGGTCCATCTATCCAAGGGCAGGGTCCACGTGTCATCCCACAATACCAGTAGTTCCCTGTTAAGTTCTCAAAATAGTGTACAGCAAACATGCTTAGGCTTGATCCTGTAAATCTTTACACCTAAGGCTCCAATCCTGCAAGTCAGTATTGGGCAGATTTCTGTGCCCATGCCTATTAAGTAGTCACACTACTGAAAAGATTTATGCATCCACTTAACTTTATGATTGAGCAATCCCACTGAAGTCAATGGGACTGTTTTCAGTGTGTAGATTAAACTGTGTAAGTGTTTGCAGACCTGGGTCCTTAGATTGTAAGCTCTTTGAGCAGGGAGTAGGTCTATTTACATGGCTGTACATACAGTGTTCCCTCCCCACTCCCATACTAGGGCCTCTGGGTACTACTAAAATTAATAGTACAGACATTTTGTTTCAGATCACTTAGATTATAAATGTCATTATTTTATCTTAAATATGATTTTATTATATTTAATTTGATAACATACAAGTTTTGGAAAGGAACAATTAAAAAAAAAGGAGCTAGTACAATGTTGACCTTAGTCATTTTAAGGATTTTTCAAACAACCTTTTCTTCTGATGAGGTTTCTGAGTATCAGATGCAGGCAGTTGTAATCAAAACCTTCTAGACTTCATTACAGGAGAGTTTTGGTAAAACAATTGCCCCTATAAGATTAAAGCAATTACATCTCCATACAAATTACCAACATTGTTAAAGAAAGCACTTTATAGTTTGCATGATGTACCATATCAGAAATTATTTTGTCAGAGTATTCTTGTTTGGCACAGAACCTCCAGTTTCACTACTTCCATTGCAGTCCCATATCTGGCCGCTAGATGGCACTATTTGCTGTTCTTTCTCCCCAGTTAATGTATTCATTGCTACTCCCAATTAGCTAAAATAAAGATACCCCTAATACAAATTAACTCCTGTTAGTACACATTGTTATCACACTTCTAAATCCTCTCACCTTTCATTGCTAAATATTTACAATATTTTAACTACATTTCTTTAATGTTCTCCAAATTTCTTTTCTCCTCATTTGTTTTCCCTATGAGAAAGCTGGGAGGTATCACAGGAATTGGGGATTCCTTCAGAAAAGTGTTCAGCACCCCTACTTGTGTTATGTACTGAATACATAAATTAAGGTTGGACACGGTACAACAAAGCAGACACAGACTAAGGAACTGTGCCAATCTGCAGTTTAGAGAGCCCGGATTGAATTAAATGGTTGGTATATAAATAAATCCCTAGTTGTCATGAAATGGACAACCTCAGATCAAGTTTAGCCCAAAAGATAGGTTTTATAAAGTTTTTCAAATGCTTAAGCTTACTAAAAATGATTCACTCCTTTTTCTAGTTTCAAGGAGTTCTCCCCCACTGCCAATAACAGTGTTTGCAATCTAATCATTACAGCATTGTGTGAGTGAGCACAAGAAAGTGAAACTGACTAGACACAGACCATAAAAGTAAACTGACCAGTCTGTTCTCTGTTCAAGCTGAGAAAAAATGATCAAAACAAATGGACTAACTTCCTTTTCACTGGTTAGGCAGTTATTTTATACATGTGGGATTTCTATTTTAATAAGCTATGGTGTAATTCTAAGTCAGACTTTTATCCTCGGTCTTGATTTCCGCAACCTCCTTCTCTTTGGCCTGCTGGACACTTCTCTACACCACCTGCAATCCATACACAATGCTGCTGCTATGACCATCTTCCTCTCTGGTCATTCTGACCAGGTCACCCTCTCAGAATCTCTCCAATGGTTCCCCTATTTGCACTGTATCAAGTTCAAGCTTCTTGTCATAACCAGAGCGCCTTCACAGCTGTAACTCCCCCTACCTGTCCAATTTTATCTCTTACCACATCCCCCCTGCCTCTTCTGCTTTTCACTTACACTAGCCCCACCCATCCACCTGTTTCTCCCACAGCCTTCAACACATCTTCCTCCATGTAGCCCTCTATCAGAGAGACACTATATCCAAGTGTATGTGTAAATCACCACTACAATTTCCTCCCACTAGTACCCTCACAAGATCTACTTCATCTAGGATGTCTACATGTAGTTAGCCAGCAAATTAAGAATAGGCTAATGATCCATTGGAATAGTTGAAAGACATATTTAAAACCAAAAAGTTATACATTTCCATGTGTTGCTTATAAAGTTATACATATTTTGGCCCCAATCCTGAAGTAGCAGCCATGTGGTTACCCTTACAGACATGAATAGTCTCATTGACTTCAGTGGGATGTCTCTCATGCTTGAAGATAAGCACTTGCAGAAGTCTTCGCAGGATTAAGCCCTCAAATTGTATCTTTCCTCTACCCTTCACATGTGGATTGCTATTCAAGAGTGTAAACTACTCTAAAGCAGAGACCGTAGTTGACATTGCCAAAAGCTATTAGAGTTACCATTTGTTGAAAAAAAGAATTTGAAATAAAAACTTTTACCAGCTGTCTTTTCGAGGGCGGATTCAAATCTGTCTTCCAAGACATTGAGGACAGCTCATCACTGCTGTGAACATGCACAAAGAAGCATATGAAATGGAGGATCTAAACCTGCAACAAGTAGCAACAGGGACTGGACATGTTAGGGTGATCAGACTTCCCAATATTAGGGGCTTTATCTTATATAGGCAACTATTAGCGCCTGCCCCCCCCCGCCACCAATAAAAAGGGTCCCAATTTTTCACATTTACCATCTGATCATCCTATGGTATGGCCACAGAAATTGGAAATGTAGCTTAATGCTCTAGGTGCTTAGAACACTGGCATCCACAAGCCCAGGCCCTTGTGGCACTGAGCAAAGAATAGTGGCTAATAGTAGAATAGAAAAAAAAAAAGCAACCAAAAAAACAAACCTACCTTACACAGAAGACAGCCATATTTGCATCAATATTTAGAATATGAATCAGGGTATTTAAAGTCTTGTATTCACATGCAACAGCAGCCTAAGTTTATACCAGATGTCAGAGCATATTTTTATGGTGTAGTCTTACAAGATCCAATTGTGTAAACAAAAACAGGAAGAGAAGGAGGAGGCAGCAGTGTAAGAAGAGCACTAATGCAAGGAAATTGGACAAGGGAAACTTTGCAAATAGTTGCCTCAAGACCTGAGTTGGATTCACTGTATGAACCGTCTAACTGCTGAGTCACTTTGCTGCCAGCAGCTAAAACCCTCAGGAGGCACCCTAATGAGAGACTGGCAGTGATTTCGGTTCATCTTACAATGTTAGCCAAGAACTGAGCATGGCGCACAGTGGACTTAGGTTGTTAAATGGACTCTTTTTTTTTTAAAGACGTTATTTCTATATGAATGTTTGCAACATCTAATACATACAAGGAGGTAGGTTCACCTTCCATGGGCACAGGGGATATAAAGTGCTACCCATAGCAGCAGCTGCAAAGAAGCATAGGGGAGAACAGCTGTTCTACCCTAGGGGTTCCATTGTGGAGAGCAACTACAAAATTAAGCAGTGGTTCCAGCATATCATCAAGATACACACTGAATTAGTAAGGAAGGTCTGTTTCCACCACTGACTATTTGATTTCTACTGGCCAACTCTAAGCTGCCTGCTAGGATGACTGATGCAGGCAGCTTGCACTGTTTTAAACCCCTGTTCCCTCCAACCCATTCTTTTCCATTGCTGGGACAGACAGCTTGGGTTTTACCTACCCAAGAACAAAGTAGTATAGGATCGGTGACAAAAATATAGCCACAAAAATCAAACATGATGTGGTATCAAAAACATTTCACATAAAATCTGAGTATAGCATTATGGGGTGACCTATCTTCATCACTGATATTATATAGCTAAAATTAATAGCCTGAAAGATCTCTTATTTATTCCTTAAATTTAGTCTATTTCTTTGTCTCAGTTATTTTTTGTAACATTGTAGAGCTCTCCCAGAGGAGCCATTCATTCCAGGGAAAGGCAGATGACTGTACTGCTGCCTCTACCCATAGGAGCCCACAGATGAAGCAGCTTATACTTCTGCCCAGGGCTTCCACCAGCAGAGACTCTGAAGAAGTTACCCTAAACCATTACATCTTCTGACCATGTCCACTGCTATCCTGTGCCTGCCTCCCTCCCCACTTTAGAGGTGCACAAGCTAATTTCATGTCTCCCAGTGGAGGTGGAGGTTGTGGGAAACTTGTACTGCTCCTTCTCTACAATCTTCATACCACCAGGAGTGTCCAACCCAGCTTCTGCCAATTTGCAACAGCAGAACCCGGGGCGTAACTGGCTCTCTCTTTTTAAAAGAGAAAGAAAATACAAGGGTCTCACCCTAAGAATTACAACTGGGATCCTGAGATGGATCATTATCATGGTGAATCCCAAAGTGATGTGGCCTCCTTGCAAACTGACCACCTGGATGGATCTCATAGACTTTAAGGTCAGAAGGGACCATTATGATCATCTAGTCCAGGGGTCGGCAACATTCGGCACGCGGCTCGCCAGGGTAAGCACCCTAGCGTGCTGGGCCAGTTTATTTACCTGCTGACGCGGCAGGTTCGGCCGATCGCGGCCCCCACTCGCCGCGGTTCGCCGTCCCGGGCCAATGGGGGTGGCGGGAAGCGGCGTGGGCCGAGGGATGTGCTGGCCGCAGCTTTCCGCCGCCCCCATTGGCCCGGGATGGCGAACCGCAGCGAGTGGGGGCCGCGATCGGCCGAACCTGCCGCGTCAGCAGGTAAATAAACTGGACCGGCCCGCTAGGGTGCTTACCCTGGTGAGCCGCGTGCCAAACGTTGCTGACCCCGATCTAGTCTGTCCTCCTGCACAACGCAGACCACAGAATCTTAACCATCTACTCCTGTAACAAACCCCTGACCTATGTCTGAGCTATTGAAGTCTTCAACTTTTGGTTTAAAGACTTCAAGGTGCAGAGAATCCTCCAGCAAATGACCCATGCCCCACTCTGCAGAGGAAGGTGAAAAACCCCCAGGGCCTCTGCCAATCTGCCCGGGAGGAAAATTCCTTCCTGACCCCAAATATGGCGATCAGCTAAACCCTGAGCATGTGGGCAGGACTCACCAGCCAGACACCCAGGAAAGAATTCTCTGTAGTAACTCAGATCCCACCCTATCTAGTGTCCCATCACAGGCCATTGGGCATATTTACCGCTAATAGTCAAAGATCAATTAATTGTCAAAATTAGGCTATCCCATCATACCATCCCTTCCATAAACTTATCAAGCTTAGTCTTGAAGCCAGATATGTCTTTTGCCTCCACTGCTCCCCTTGGAAGGCTATTACAGAACTTCACTCCTCTGATGGTTAGAAACCTTCGTCTAATTTCAAGTCTAAACTTCCCGATGGCCGATTTATATCCATTTGTTCTTGTGTTCACGTTGGTACTGAGCTTAAATAATTCCTCTCCCTCCCTGGTATTTATCCCTCTGATATATTTATAGAGAGCAATCATATCTCCCCTCAGTCTTCTTTTGGTTAGGTTAAACAAGCCAAGCTCTTTGAGTTTTTTTTCATAAGACAGGTTTTCCATTCCTCGGATCATCCTAGTAGCCCTTCTCTGTACCTGTTCCAGTTTGAATTCATCCTTCTTAAACATGGGAGACCAGAACTGCACACAATATTCCAGATGAGGTCTCACCAGTGCCTTGTATAACTGTACTAACACCTCCTTATCGCTACTGGAAATATCTTGCCTGATGCATCCCAAGACTGCATTAGCTTTTTTCACAGCCATATCACATTGGTGGCTCATAGTCATCCTGTGATCAACCAATACTCCGAGGTCCTTCTCCTCCGTTACTTCCAAGTGATTCGTCCCTAGTTTATAACAAAAATTCTTGTTATTAATCCCTAAATGCATGACCTTGCACTTTTCACTATTAAATTTCATCCTATTACTATTAGTCCAGTTTACAAGGTCATCCTGTAGGATATCCCGGTCCTTCTCTGTATTGGCAATACCTCCCAGCTTTGTGTCATCCGCAAACTTTATTAGCACATTCCCACTTTTTGTGCCAAGGTCAGTAATAAAAAGATTAAATAAGATTGGTCCCCAAACCGATCCCTAAGGAACTCCACTAGTAACCTCCATCCAGCCTGACAGTTCACCTTTCAGTATCTCCGTCAAGGTGCTTAACATGGCATGGTTGTATACTCAGTTTTAGCCCATCACTGGCAATCTTGCCATATCACAGAAGCTTTTGACTCCCCCGTGATTGCTAGCCACGTACCGGCATACCTTGGTGTACACACTTTGGAATTCATTGTTCTTCCATTCTAATGCGATGTCCATATGAAAAAAAAGCTGCCAAACCCAAACCATTGCTTATAGAGGCAGTTGCTGGGTTGGCTTGTCCTGCCCCTGGACATGGAGGAGCTGCCAAAGACGACAAGAATTGAAAATGTCAATTTGTCACTTTTCAGCCTACCTCAGCATCCACAATTCATTTCCATACAATAGAGATGGCATGACTGTGGTTCTATAGATCTGCAGCTTCTTAGCAAGCTTGATATCATGATGTCCCCAGATGGCAGCAGCTGCTGCTATATGATTGTCCACATCTTTCAAGCATCCTCCAGCATTAGGACACTGCCCAAATATTTGACAGTTGCCACCTGCTCAGTGTCCTGCCTAGATAATTTAATACAGGATCTGGAACTGGATGCTGCTTGATGGTAATGGCCAGGAACTTAGTTTTATCCAAATTAATAACCAGACCATCGTGCACTGCTTCTTGACTAGCCAGATTAGCCATAAGCTGCAGAAATTCACCCAACTGAGCCAACAGGGCAGCAGCATCTGTGTAGTTGAGATCTTGGAGCAGAATGATGTTCAGCCCAATGCCACTGAACACTTGCCTCCTCAGGCTTATCAACCAATGCCGATATCGAACAATGATGGTGACAGAACACCAGCTTGCTGAACTCCTGTTGGGATAGCAAACTATGCCGTGTATCTGCCAATTATGGACCATAGGTCTGCTTAATTTTAATATAATGGCCTGATGCGGTCCACATTGAAGCCACTTGAATTTTTGTCACAGACTGGAGTGGAAACAGGAACTGGCCCAATGACAAAAATAATGGGCCAAATTCACCCCAGTGAAACTCCTTTGACTTCAGTAAAGTTGATCAAGGACCGTATTTGGACCAATGATTTGTTTTTAAAATGCATGAGCACCTATGAAACTCAAAAACTGACAGTTGTGTTTCATGCCTTACTGCCTATTCACATGCACAAACACGGGTTTTGCCGCACAGCAGGTGTGCATGCATTTTTAAATGGGAAAGCTCCTGGAGGCAGGGGCCACCTTTGCATTGTGTGCGCATGCACGCAATGCCTAGCACAATGGGGCTCTCCCCCTTCCCAGCCCAGATTAGGGTCCTTACTTGCAGCCAATAATTTTTTTGCTACTAATCTAATCACACCTAGGTCTGAAACAGGTATGTTTACATTGCAACCCTTGTGTTATGTAATAAGTAAACCACAGTATATTGTATTTATGATTTAGGATGATAAACTGTGACAAGTATATAATTTAAATGTATATTAAATAATTTCTTGGGCTCCAGTTCTAGCGTATGAAGTAAGTCTCTCTTTAGAAATACATTATATAAATAAATAGTGGCCGTTGCTGCCCTGCCCTTAACCACTCACACTAAAACTGCACTTAAATTATATACTAGTGTCGCAGTTTATCATTTCAAGCAGTATAAATAGCACAACATAACGGAAGCCGCAAAAGGAGCTAGTGGGGGTATTTCTACCTGACCTCTGACAATGTCCCAACATAGCTGTCGCTGAGAGATTCTCTGCTGTGTTCTGTTCACACAGTAATCAAGAGCAAATTCTCTTTAGCATCTGCTTTCAGGAATGGAAACTAACTGTTACGATCTGAAGTGTCTCAGATTTTAGAGGCTGTTTTAAGAAACCAAAAATTAAACCCATCAGACTTTAAAACATCAAATTTTAGAAGTGTTTGGTGTTGATACAGACATTTTAAGCCTGAAAAATTCATATATGCGCCCCCTGAAATACTACTTGAATACCCCCATACTCAGCTAAATTCCCCTCTTACTTATATATGTGAAAACCCTCTTACTTCTATCACCACTCATCTAAATAGGCTCTAGTTTTCAGACTGTGTCTTAGACTTGTTGCTCTCAAAGGAAAGGAGACAGTTTCTGTTCTGGCCAAATTGTTGAATTCCACTGAAATACAAGCAAAAGCAACTCCAGGATTTTGTTGAATACAATTAGTTGGATGCAACTCGTTGTACATCTGATTCCTATTAAGTGTCTTTGAGTCATCCCCACAAAATCAGTTGAAACTAAGTGGCTGTGACATTTGACCTAGATAGTGAAGGTGTAGGGTTCAATTTGTATGTTTTGTTACTCTCTCATCTTCACATGAGTATATGCCTCCTTAAAACACCACAATAAAGGTCTGATCCTGCAATCTTCAGTCAAGCAAATCCACTGGATTTCATTGAATTTCAATGGGAATTCTGCCTGATAGAAGACTGCAAGATAAGGCCTTAGATATCAATATGCTGTTTACACTCCCTGTCAGTGCCTAGTCATGATTTCATAGTCTGATCTTTTCAGTTTTCACTGGCACTTCAATCACGCAGAGTAACATGGCGATGGAAGATGTATTGCTTAACTTTGCACAATACAGTCATAGTGGCATGCATCATTGTGTGTGGTGAGTTACAGGCACTCTGGGACCTGCAATCGCAAAATGCTGTAGCGATAGCAAATTGAAGAAGGTTCAACACCTTGCAGGACTGAACCGATGGGGAAAAAAAGTCGCCAGTGTATTTCTCATTATACAGTTTCTTTATCATGAAATACTAATAAGATACTTGAACCTCTCCCAGAAGATGCTAGTCTTGAAGAAAAAATGATTTAAGTAGTTCTTGGCTAATATTTTTAGTAAGTTAGGTACTTTATTAGTGTTACCTGTGACGTAGCGGTTCAGTTAGCAATAGTTGTAACTCCTACAGCTTTACTTACCAGAATAATTGGGGAGAGGAAGGGAGGAATTGCTGCTTCCCTAATGCAAACATACATACTTGTAATAGACCATCTCCGCCTCCCCATGTCTATTCCCAACAGTTCTTCTTGAGTATTGTAGGCCTATTAAACACCTCTCAGTGAGTTATAGGTAAGAAGAATCAGTTCCTGTCTTCTTTCTTGGGCCAGCTGTAGTACTGGGGTTTGTTTTTTGTATGTGTGTTTTGATGGGGGAGGGGGGTAGGAAGTTGTGATTGCGTATGGTTTTATTTTGCTATATTTCATTATTGCAATATTTCTTTGGAATATGTGGTCTGACGGAATGAGCATAGGGTTGGAAGACAGGAGAATTTTAATTTTAATCCTGGCTTCTGCCATCCCTACTTACAAAGAGTTAAATGGGACAACTTGATGAGTAAGGCACTATTCAGCATTAGTAGGGCTAACAGAGTAAAGTCTCTACAACAAACTATTGTATATACTCAAGTTGTCAAACTCATTCATTGGCAGGACCAACTTTCATTTTTTATTGTGATCCATGGGTCAAGGTAAAAATTTAAAACTATAAGCACCCCTCAACCCACAGCAGATCTCCCACTAATTTCAATGGGAGGCTTGCCTGGAGATGGGGGGTAGAATATGGTCATTAAATATATAGTTATTATCATTGTTTAATATTTGTTAGGGGCTTTATTGTCTCATTCAGCATCACTTCAGGGGGAAAATATGCTTCTCTTGGAAAGGCGTAGGGAATGTATTCCTAATTTTGCAATTGTCTTTAATGGCCACTAGGAGCCAGGATTTCCATTATAAGCCTCATGCAAACAGAGCTGGGTGAATAACGAATTTTTTGGTTCACTGGCAATTCTTAAAACCAAATCAAATCAAAATAAAGTGTGTGTGTTTTAAATCAAACCCAAAACTTATTTTTCAAAATGTTTGGCTTCTTGAAAAGTTAAAAAAAAAATCATTTTTGATCCAAAACATTGTTTTAATTTTGAGCTATTAACATTTTTTGAAAAAGATCTTTTAAATAAAATTAAGTGAAAAGTAGTTTCAAATTGAAGAAAAAAAACCCAAAGTGTTTCATTTTGAAAAGGTCAAAACAAAACATTTTGGGTTTTTTGGAATTTTGTTTTTTTACTGAAACAAGCAAGCAAAAATTCATTAAATGTTTCAGTGTCCCTGAATCTGCATTTTTCACCCAAAAAAGAGTTTTGAGCAAAAATATTTTCCCAGCTCTACATGCAAAAGACAACAGCTTCTGCAACACAAAGGCCCCAGAACCATGTAGGGGGATTGGTTTAGGGAATAGCGTTGCCAATCACTGCATGCAGCACCAGTGTGCTTCTTGTAATTCTCCCAAGTACTAAACCAGCCCAAACCTGATTCCTTTGTGACTGATGGGGTCATACTGCAAAGTGGCATGCAGGTTATATGGACCGTACTGCAATCTGATAGTTAAGAATAGTTAACACAACGTTAGCTCCCTTGCAAAGAGAGTCCCCTTCTCTTCTAGCTGCAAGACTCAAGATTCTGGTGTTAACTTTCTCCACCTGCCCCGAACTGCTGTGCTGCTTTACCTCACAGACAGGGAACACAGAACTTGGGGGGGTGGGAGGGGAAATAAAAGGAAACCTCCATCCACTGTTCTAAGCAGGAGAAGGGAAAAACTGGGTGTCAGCTCCCATAATTCATAGTGGGATTCATGGATTTCTCTGGCTACCTTACTATATACTATGGGACATCCAGGAAGATATTTTTACTGTTCTTTTAAATCTGTAACAGGAAGCCAGGCAGGAGAGGGAGATAGGAAAAGTTCTAGGTAGAAACTGTACAGTGTTAGAGACAGAGCAGCTTTCTTTATTCTGATATAGTTTGTTGTCTAGTGTTGGAATCAAGTGACTCTCCCCGTGATCCTTTACCATTGTCATATGTTACTTCATATGAATAATCTCTCTGAGAGCCTTTGTTGTGACTCAGAGAAAACAAGAAAGCTGATGAACTGTTCAACAGCTTCTATTAGGAACTCAAATTGTTTTCCTCCTTGCTAACAAAGTGCACTCCATTCTCTGTTCTCTCACTGACCTTCAGAGCTGTTAGCCTGACTCTGAATGGATTCTGCAGTTAGCTTGTCTGAAGTCACCATCATCAAATGCACACTCCATAAGATGAGGATGTCTCACCATAGATTTTAACCAACTATTCAAATATCAAACATTCAGGGCCCATTTATGCCTTTGAAAAATCTCCTCTCTTGGTCACTCCTAAGACAAGACTCCCATGATTTCCATGGGCAATTCAATTGCATGTAAAAGACAGACAATATTACTTATATAGAGAGAGATCTGGTCAAAATGTTCCAATTTTTTCCATGGGGAATATTTAAAAAAAAAAAAAAAATCAGAAATATCCCAAGGAAATACTTTAGTTTTTCCATTTGAAAAAAAAAAATGGTAAAGGGTGACCAAAATAAAATATCCCACAAACATTCCGTTGGTTTGAAGGGTCGTTTTTTGTAAAAAGAAAAAAAGTGATTAAAAATCATTTCAGCTAGCTCTCAGGTCTTCTCAGCCACCTTACACAGTCCAATTCAAATATGTATGATGGCCATAATATTCCAACAGGCGGTGAAATGGAATATAAAATAGAATATGGTCATTCTGGATACTTCCTTTGTGAGCTTTGAGGGGACTCCCTGGCCTAGATGATGGATTTGACTCCCGTGAAATCTTGTGCAGTCGTTTAATTTAAATCTGGTTTTAAACCTATTTAGTTCAAGCTGTGCAAGTCCCTGCAAGGACACTATTATTCCAGTTTAGCATAATCTGATTCCTAATCAATTTAGGCTACATTGGACTGACCCTGGTTTGAACTAAAATAAGTTTCTCCACACAATCTTTTGCAACTGTTTCACTAAACTGGTTTAAAAATCACTCCTTAAATTAAACTGGTTCACCTTTCTCATGAAGATATGCCCTTGGTTTTCACAAAGATCATCTCCCCTTATTCCTTCAGAAGAGAGTGCAAGTGGTGACAGTGTCTAATGGGATTTCCCTGATGAAAGGAATGCTCTAGGGCCAGATTTTCAGAGGTATTTAGGCACCTAAACTGCAGTCACTGGGATGGAACAGGGATTGCAAGCCCTGTTTAGTTCTTGTGAGGGGTGGGCAGGTTACAGGCTTGCCTATAGCAAAAATAAATGTTTGCTGTTTTTTCTTCCTCCTACCACCAGCAAGCCAGTACAGCTATGGGAGACTGAGCTGGAGTCCACTCTGGGCTGGTCTGTTCTGAAAGCTTACATTGGCATAGCTAAGTCTCTCAGAGGTGTGAAAAACACACTCCAGAGAAACATAACTATGCTAGCCTAACCTGTGTGGGAGAGAGGCAAAAAGCAAGGAGAAAGCTAGCAGACAAAGAGCATGGCCTTGGAACTAGTCACGAGACAGAGTTTCTTTTCGCCTTTCCAGTCAGTACGATGCCAGACTTGGATTTGTGTGCAAGGAAACTGCCTGCTATTCTGTTTTTCTACTGTGTTTAGGGAAATAGGACTGTGTGTACATTCTTTGTAATTAAATGGGACTGAAGCCAAGAAATACTTGACTTGAATCATCAATTTTTTTCTCCTAATGGGAACAGCCCAGCAAGGCCCTGAATACTGGTTTGTTAGTATTCTCACTATTTGTAATTTATTGGGCACTAATACTGTGTCTGATGCTGTGGTAACATTCTATCCCTGCACCAAGGAGATCATCGTGGTGCAGCGAGCAGGATAATGTGCACAGCTTATTGCTCTGAGACATTGGTGGTGATTTTAAGTGAGTTTTAAGTGTGGTGGCTAGACAACAGACAAAGGGGTTACTGGTTTGTTATTTTCTGTTTGCTTATTTCAGACAAGGGAAGTAGAGACAGGAAAAGTAAGAAAATGAGTGAAAGTGAAGCTACCAAAAAGTTGGAGCTCCACAGGTTGCAAGTAGAAGAAAATGAAAAGATGCATAAGAGACAGATGAATTAAAGCAGATGGAAATGGAGGCACAAGCAGCCAGACAAAAAGCAGACCACGAGAGGGCCATGGAGATCCAGAGGCTACCCTTTCAGGAGAAAGAAAAAGAGAGAAAGCATGAACTGGCCATAGTGGAGTAGAAGAGACAGAACCACACACCAGTGAGACCCCAACACATCAGGTGGCATCCCAGAGGGGGGGGGCGGTCCAACCAGTCACAATCATGAACAGTTCAGGCATCAAGGACATACTACACTTGAACAGGTGCTGGTGGGGAGGTGGTTTAGAAAACATGCTAAAGTCATTGTTGAATTGCACATGGTGGAGTCTATTTAAAGGATTTTTTTAACCTCATAATTAAGGCTCTTCATTTCTAGTTTTTATTTTGTTTTAAATGTCCCAGGAATTTATCAGTGTTTATTACAAAAAATTTTTTAAAAGGGTGGAAGTCAATGCAAAAAAATAAACTTCAGTTTTCTGAGTAAATATTGGGGTTAATACTGGGGAACGGGAGGTCCAGGTTACTGAGCTGCCATCTCTCCTTCCTGAACAAGAAGCCAGGTCACGGGAGTTCTGGTACATCCAAAAGTTAGATATAAAAAAAAAAAAAAAAAAAAAGTAAAAACACTGAATGATTGCTTTAGTAAAACCTGGGACGTTTTCAGTAAAAATTGGTACAAGTGAAATGAAGGGCTTTACTCATCACACAGACATTTGTTCACAAAGCGAGCAACTTAAAGAGAGAGAGAGAGCACACAGCTCTCTCGCTTTCATGCACCATTTTAACAGGAACTCCCAAACACAAGGACCCGACCAGCTCATGGAAATGGAGAAATACAGCTGGCCAGCTCATGGAAATGGAGAAAGAATCTTCTGCCCTGCTTCCTTCTACTCTCCTAAACACAGCTCTTTCTGCTTCATCACCTCTATAGACTCTTGGTGCTGACCTACTGGAAGATCCTCAATAAACACGCTTAGGACTGACTTCATCCCTTGTGTAAATGCCAGTCCCATTGGCATTACACGCAGTTACCCAAGGGCAGTATTTGGTCCCCACAGAGCTGAAAGTAAGCCGGCAAGAGCCGGTACACCGTGCTGGACCAGACCAGCTTTCCCAGGCTGGTGCTTTAAAGGGCCCAGGGCTCCCTGCAGCAGCTGGAGCCCCGGGCCCTTTAAATCGCCTCCCAAGCCTCTGGGCTCAGGCAGCGGGGCTTGGGCAGCGCTTTAAAGAGCCTGGGGCTCCTGCCGCTGCGGGGAGCCCTGACCCTTTAAAGCGCCACCCGAGCCCAGCTGCTGGAGCCCCAGGGTAGTGGCGACAGGGCTCCATCGGCGATTTAAAGGGCCCGGAGCTCCGCTGCAGTAGTGGCGGACAGAGTCCTTGGCCCTTTAAATCGTCCCTTAGCCTTGGGGCTCCCAGCTGCCTCTGCAGCTGGTAGCTCCAGGGTTGATTTAAAGGCCCCGGGGTTCCCAGCCGCAGCAAGTCCTTTAAGTTACTTTCACCCCTGGGTCCCCATAGACTATCCAATCACTGTAAATCACATTCATTTAGCGCATCCACCAAATTGGTTACAAGTTATTCTGCCTTGACATTTCCATCCATTTTCTAACTTATGCCTGACCTGTAACTTATATAAATCAATCATTCACATCACCACTGAACTTGACCTTTAATTTCAGTTTGGCATTGGTAATCATTGTCTTTGTGGCTTCCAGTCAGCCCACTCATGCTTTTGGAGAAAACTATTTTGTGGTTTACAAATCAATATGACGTGGATTCAGCGCACTTACTAAATAAATTGGACCAAATTCTGCACTTGGGAGCTCACCCACAACTCTCACTGAAGTCCACAGGAGCCACATTCAGCCAACTACATGTTACTTTTAAAGTATTTACTTTCATCTTTGTTGAGATCAAAACAAAATCTATTTTAATATGTCATACATCTGCTTCTGAGTGTAAATTGTAAAGTGTGAGATAAACTCTAGTCAAATGGATGTTATTAGGACATCACTAATGAGATCATCCATGGTGATTTCAGTTCAATTACTCCTCTTCTTGTCATGAGCAACCGTCCCCTAGGAAGATTTCAGGTTCTTGGTGGCAGGTTGTCAAACTCTTGACCATTTAATGGGATTTTAATAGAGTTTGATTGAGTTTTTGGTTTACTTCCTACATTTGTTTTTTTCTTCTTAGCTTTCTGAAGAGAGTATGCGAGGATGTTTGCTATTTTCACTGTTTTGGAGGAGACCTTAATTTTTTGATATCAGTTCTTTTGCCTTCCAGGCAATTAGAAAAAATTGTATTGTTTATTTTTATTCCGTTGGTGTAGTTTTTCATAAATATTTCCAGTTACCTGTAGACTGTTGGGGCTAGTTCCACATATTAAGATCATCAAATGGGCCAGATGATGTTCCACAAAGCTCCTACATGAAAGGGCTTGCACTGCTGTTTTTTTTTAAGTGCAGAACTACATATATCACAAGAAACAAACCATTAAGGTACTTTTGAAAAAAAGACAGATAGTAAGTGCACATTATATTAAAGGATACTTTCTTCTGCATTGACTAATAGCTATTGTTGGACATGCGCTAATTTCTGGGAATTGTGTGAGTATTTCTTACAGTAGAATTGACAGGAGGCGTTGGAGATGGATTGGCCATGTGCTTTGGAAGAAAACTGATTCCACCACCAGTGTGGCAATAAGATGACACCTGAAGGCAAGCGAAAATGAGGCCATCCAAAAACAACTTGGCAAAGAGCTGTGGAAGCAGAGCTGAAAAACCTGGGGCCCAGCTGGGGAACCATTGAAAGACTTGCCAGAAACAGACAGGAGTGGAGGAGCTTCGTCACTGCCCTAAATGCCGGAGGCATAATGGGAGCATGATGATGATGAATTAGATGGTTTTATACATAAGAATAAAGAACCATACTGGATCAGTGGCCAATGTCAGGTGCTCCAGAGGGAATGAACAGAACAGGTAATCAACAAGTGATCCATTCCCTGTCGCTCATTCCCAGCTTCTGGCAAACAGAGGCTAGGGACACCATCCCTGCCTATCCTGGCTAATAGCCATTGATGGACCTATCCTCCATGAGTTTATCTAGTTCTTTTTTGAACCCTGTTATAATCTTGGCCTTCACATCATCCTCAGGGCAAGGAGTTCCACAGGTTGACTGTGCATTGTGTGAAGAAATACTTCATTTTGTTTGTTTTAAACCTGCTGCCTATTAATTTCATTTGGTGACCCCTAGTTCTTATGTTATGAGACGGAGTAAATAACACTTCCTTATTTACTTTCTCCACACCAGTCATGATTTTATAGACCTCAATCATATCCTCCCTTAGTAGTCTTTTTTCCAAGCTGAAAAGTCCCAGTCTTATTAATCTCTCCTCATATGGCAGCCGTTCCATACCCCTAATAATTTTTGTTGCCCTTTTCTAAACCCTTCCCAATACAGTAACTCCTCACTTAAAGTCGTCCCACTTAACGTTGTTTTGTTGCTGATCAGTTAGGGAACATACTCATTTAAAGTTGTGCAATGCTCCACTCTTATGGTGTTTGGCTGCCAGCTTTCTCCACAGCTGGTAGCCTCCCTATGCCGCCCCCCCCGCCCAGCGCCTCCCACCCGCCAGCAGACCCCGCGAATCAGCGCCTTCCCCCTCATCCCCCCTCCCTCTTGCCTGCAGAAATCAGCTGGCTTGTGGCATTTTGGATGCAGAAGGGAGGGGGGAGGAGCAAGGACTTGGCGCGCAGGCTCTCCCTCCCTCCCCTGCCTCCCTAAAGTGGCAATCAGCTGGCTTGCGGCGCTTAGAAGGGGTGGGGGAGGAGCCAGGACGCAGCGTTTGAAGTAAAGGGGGAGGAGGTGGGGGGGGAGAAGAGGTGGGTCAAGGGTGGGGACTTGGGGGAAGGGGTGGAGGGGGCGGGCTGAGGGTTGAGCCCCCCGCCCCTGGTGCTTGCAGAGTAGGGGAAGCTGCCCCGGAACCCAATCCCCTCCCATTTACATTAATTCTTATGGGGAAATTGGATTCACTTAACATCGTTTGTTTCACTTAAAGTTGCATTTTTCAGGAACATAACTACAACGTTAAGTGAGGAGTTACTGTATATCTTTTTTGAGATGGGGCAACCACATCTGCACGCAGTATTTAAGATGTGGGCGTACTATGGATTAATAGAGGCAATATGATATTATCTGTCCTATTATCTATCCCTTTCTTAATGATTCTCAACATTCTGTTCGCTTTTTTGACTGCCACTGCACATTGAGTGGATGTTTTCAGAGAACTATCCACAATGACACCACTCAAGAAAGGGTTCTTGGTAACAGCTAATTTAGACCTCATCATTTTATATGTATAGTTGGGATTATGTTTTCCAATGCGCATTACTTTGCATTTATAAACATGAAATTTCATCTGCCATTTTGTTGCCCAGTCACACAGTTCTGAGAGATCCTTTTGTAGCACTTCATAATCTGCCTGGAACTTAACTATCTTGAGTAGTTTTGTATCATCTGCAAATTTTGCCACCTCACCGCTTGCCCCTTTTTCCAGATCATTTATGAATATGTTGAATAGGACTAGTCCCAGTACAGAACCCTGAAGGACACCACTATTTACCTCTCTACATTCTGAAAACTGACCATTTATTCCTACCCTTTGTTTCCTATCTTTTAACCTGTTACCAATCCATGAGAGGACCTTCCCTCTTATATGGGATAAGCTTACTTTGCTTAAGAGCCTTTGGTGAGGGACTTTGTCAAAGGCTTTCTTAAATCTAAGTACACTATATCCACTGGATCCCCCTTGTTCATATGCTTGTTGACCCCCCTCAAAGAATTCTAGTAGATTGTAAAGGGAAATCATGCCTCACCAAAAACTATATTGACTCTTCCCCAACAAGTTATGTTCATCTATGTGTCTGACAATATTGTTCTTTACTATAGTTTCAACCAGTTTGCCCGGTACTGAAGTCAAGCTTAGTGGTCTGCAATTGCTGGGATCACCTCTGGAGCCCTTTTTAAAAGTTGGCATCACATTAGCTATCCTCCAGTCATTTGGTACAGAAGCGGATTTAAATAATAGATTACAGACTACAGTTAGTAGTTCTGCAATTTCACATTTGAGTTCTTTCAGAACTAGCGCAGAACTGCTTCCTTCAGAAGCAGCATAGACATAGCCTGATTCACTCTAGTAATTTACCAGTGCCCTGAGCCATGCAGAGTTCTTTCAGCACTATGAAGACACATCAAGATAATTGCTCTCCCTACTAATGATGTATGGCTTAATATTTTGAAATACTTAAAGGTTGGATCCTCTAGTTTATCAGCAAGATAGGATCACTAGATTTAAAAAAAAAAAATTCTGATCTTAAAAATCCATGTAACTAGAACTTTCTCAGATAGATAGAGGCTTTGTGCATGTTTCCATCATCTACGTCTCTCATTCATCTAGTTCTTGGCTAAGTAGTTTATACTGTCTTTCTTAAAAGACAATCAAGACCACAATCAAGGTCTGTAATTCAACATACGCTTTATATTTATTGCTTGTCTTTTATTGTTGAATTTAAGAGAAAATAAAAAGCAATGAATTTCCATGGAGCCACAACAGAAAGACAGTTATATAGAAATAAAACCAGTGATGTAATCATCTTCCCAATACTAGACTATTTTCTATTGAGTTTGATGTGCCAGGGCCAGAAATTAGGAAATTTAAAAACATTTGTCTTGATATAAGTGAGTATGTATTGTTGCTCTGAGATGATTGTTTAAAATACAAAAGATTATGCAAGTCTGAAACGCATTGGCTGACATATTACAAATGTAACACATAGTAACCAGCAAAAAGTAAAAACAGTGGGCTAAACCATTCTGCACAAGCTGAGGATCTGACTGATGCCATATAAACCCAGAAAACCGGAGGCCTAATCTTAACATGTGCTGGGCAACCCCCCAAAACCTCTTGAAGATGATGGGCCACATCCTGAAGTCCTTCTTCAGTTTTTACACTCTCTCTACACTCAGAGAAATTCCCATTGATTTCAATTCAAGTAAAGCTACTGGCCCACAGACCTTCCATTGACTTCAATTAGCTTTCTGTGCAAGAACGCAGTAAAAGCAGAGTTAGAACCCAATTCCTTAGGTCAGGG
>NW_020664439.1:13067325-13137631 GCF_002925995.2 Terrapene triunguis
TACCCTGGCGAGCCGCGTGCCAAACGTTGCCGACCCCTGCCTTAGGTCCTTCCAGCTGACCTAATGGCCCGTGGTGCTTTAGAAAATCTCCCAAATAAATACTGTGTAAAGAATTTAGCATTTCACCCAATAAAGGCTGCAGGTGCTCAGCACTTTTCAAGAGCAAGCCCTTCATTAACATGCTATGTAGCATGAAAGAAATAAAAGCATCATAAATGAAGCAAGAGGCCATTACATGATTCAGGATGAAGTGGCTGGAAGAGGAGATACATACACACACATCCCAAAGGGCTTGTCTTCATTGCAAAGTTAACCCGATTTGAGTGTTGCCCCTAACTCACATCCCATCCACACACAAAAATCCTTAACTTTGAAAAAGATTTGGGGATCATGGTGGATAATTAGCTGAACATGAGCTCCCCCACTGCAGTGCTATGGCTAAATAGGCTAATGCTATCCTTGGACACAAACAAAGGAATCTTGAAGAGCAGAGCTTGTTTTACCTCTGAGTATGGCACTGGTGCCACCACTACTGGAATAGTGTGTCCAGTTCTGGTGCCCACAATTCAAGAAGTATGCTGATAAATTGGAGAAGATTCAGAGAAGAGCCACAAGCAGGATTACAAAACATGCCTTACAGCAATAGACTCAAGGAGCTCCATCTTTTTAGCTTAAAGAGAAGGTTAAGGGAGGACTTGATTGCAGTCTAGGAGTACTGTGAGGCAGTGTCTCAGTGCAACAGCAACCCCTTGGGCCAAGTGTGGCGCAGCTCCAGGGCTCGACTAGCCTTGTGGGGCTGTCAGTCTATTTCTGGTGCTCATGAGTCTGAAAAGCCTTTCTCCAGTTCCAAGTCTGCTGGGGGTTGGTAGGAGATCCCAGGGCTACCCGTCCGCCCACTCCACTAGGTTCCAACTCACGGCCCTCAAGCCATGTAAGCAGGGTCAGGGTTCTTTGACTCTGACACTGCCCTGAGTTTCTTCCTACCTTCCCCTAGATCTCTGCAGGCTCTCCAGCCTGTCCATCAGTTCACCCCCTCCTGGGCTGCTCTTTAGTAGCTTGCTGGCAGGAACAACTTTTTCCAGCCTGCTCACTCTTCTGGTAGCCACCCCACCCTGCCCCTCAGCCGCTGCTGCGATGCTGCTGACTGGAAGCCATGGACAGTGCCTGTGTTAACTCTTTAGTTGCTGGGCCAGTGTGGGGTACATATACCCCATAACAAGTACCTACATGGCAAACTGACACAGCATTTGCTCCACTCACCAAGGTGCTTCCTTGTGGGCTCATCTGGGGATTACCTCCCCACTGGTTTAACACATCCTCTTGCAGTTTCTCAGCCCCCTTGTACCAATCTCTCACTCTGCGGCCTCTCTTATGCCCCATGAGCTGCAGGGCTTCCTCTTTGTGGCTTGGGCCTCTGGCCAGGTCACTATAGTTCCTCTCGCCCCCTGGTCTTATAACTCTGTTAGGTTCCTGACTCCAGCTCTGACCTTTGGATTTGTTCCTGGCTTCTGACTCCACTCCGACCACTAAGCACAACTGCATCTGCTCTGACTACTAAGCCTGACCACCCATGTCCCAGTTCATAACACACAGCTTCTGTTAGTATGTGGGCTTCAAATGCTCTTTAAAGGAAAGTGACAGATTCATGTCCATAAGTTGTTTTGATTAAGTTAGTATTATAAACAAGGCCATAAGTTGATGGTAAAGATGGGACTAGAATAAGCAGTTCAGACAAAACTTATTGACCCCAAGGGTAGCTGGAACATTAAGCAAGCTGACACCCCTGGCAATAAAGGTAAGTAATGTTTGTCAGTTCAAAGGAGAAGTGAATCAATGTTTATGGAAGGAATCTGAGGCCACACCACTAACTGAACTTTCAAGTTCATGATGGTAATAGGTTGTTTGCTTAGATTTTTCAGGGTTAATACAGGCAAGCCTCAATGGGTCAGTGATCTTCTCTGGTATATAAGTTACCATTAGACTACCAAGAAAAAGGGGGGGGGGGAAAAAGTATGTTGGGAATTACTGGCTCTTCCCTTGTCATGAATTTGATGCGACAAGCTGTGGACTATGCACCAAATGCTGCATGCAAAACAAATCTGAAAGGTAAAGCGTTTAGTTTTAGTAAATCCAATTGGGTGGTATGGGGCATAATGATGGAAGACAAGAGGTAAGAGTTAAATTGAAAGGTAAGGAGACAACTGAAAAATATTAGAGCCCCAGGTCTTCACCTTCTGTGAGCAACTAAAAAACAAAATAGCATAAAGAACATGATACCTTTCAACAGAAACTGCACACAGACTGCAGCAGGGGAATCATTTTATTTCACTGAGATATTGCCTGACTATAAATAAACAGAGTGTGAAATCAAAACAGAACTCCAGCAAGAGATTGAGGAAGAGCAGTTGTTCAGAAGGTACAGCAATTGTTCATCTGAAAGTGATAAAACAAAAGCACCCAGTATTTTAGATCTAGAGAAAAAACAGATCCTTGTATTCTAGTAAGAACCAGGCCAGCAACAACTGTATGAAGGAAGAACATGAAGAAAGCAATCTGTATTGGAGCTTGTCTACACAGTGGGGAAATGCACACTATGGGTATGTGAGATCTAAAGCGCACTGTGTTGTGCATTTAGTCCATAGAGACCCTGCTGGCAGGGCCGGCTCCAGGCACCAGCTGAGCAAGCCGGTGCTTGGGGCGGCAGATTGTTCGAGGCGGCATTCTGCCCAATCCTAGGGCCGCACGGCCGCTTTTTTTTTTTTTTTTGGTTCCGCTCCGGCCACCCTGTAGGGGGCGGCGGCACGAAGAACCAGAGCACCCTGCAGGGCAGTCCTCTTCCTTCCCTCCCCGCCGACCGGAGCGGAGCCCTCGCGGCAGGCGGCAGCGCAGCGGGAGGGGCCGCGTGGCAGCGCCCCTGCTGTAGCCCTGGCTGCCCCCTTCTTTCTCTCTCCCGCCCGCTCCCTCCCCCTCCCCCCCAGCCAGTCCCCCTGCACCCGCGCTCCGGCCGCGCTGCAGGTTTTTGGTTTTTTTTGCTTGGGGTGGCCAAAAAGCCAGAGCCGGCCCTGCCTGCTGGTGGGGATTTGCAGAGGTGCACTTCTATACAAGATGCATTATTTATTCAGGAGAACAAAAGGAAGAGGAAGGAACAGAAAGCTGGAGTTTGCTATATTGTGTGTCAAGAGAAAAGTAGTAGCAGCAATAGCTTAGACCCCTCAAGCGGTGCAAATGGACTTCAGTGTCGATATACACCAGCTGAGATCAAGTCCCAAACGTACAGCCCGTAATCAGGGCACTGGTTACTGTGTGATTCTGCAGCTGGGGAGTTCGAATGCAAGTTGCCTTGGTGTGAAATTTGCTGCAGAACTTAAATGTAAAATAAATAAAGGAAAAATGTAGTTGTTATGGCTGCAATGAAATCCTTTAATACATAGTTGTAGCTGCATTTGTTTGGACTCAGAATCCGCCTGAACCAATATTATTATTAGTTTGCATTAACACAGTACCTCAGAAGAGACATGGACCAGGATCTCATTGTGCTAGGCTCTGAAGAAACAAAGACCATCCCCTATCCCAAGGAGCTCACAGTCTCAGCGTAAAACAAGAGACAACAGATGAATACAGCCAGATAGGGGAATACAAAGAAACAAGGAGACAATATTGGTCAGTATGGTAAGTGGTGGTATCAGCTCACCAACAGCATAATCTTTGTCAAGTTTTTTTGTAGGCCTCACAGCAAAGAACAGTTTTAAGGAGGAGGATGAATTAGTTTTGTGGATGTTTACAGGAAGCTTTTCCTAAGCCTGAAGAGCAGCATAGGACAAAGCCTGAAGGTGCATGTTGGGGGGAAAAAAACAATAGCTTTAAGAGAGAGAAGGAGACCTATGTGGCAGTCCCTATAAGTTGTTGATGCTGAAACCTAATTATGATATATTAAAAACATTGGTAACTTTTTCCTCTACTGGACATTTTAGCAAAGAACACTGCTAGTGTCCTCATTCAATACTCCAGGCTGCATCCAATACCTTGTCTGATGCCAAGAGTCTCAACTGCTCCCTACCTAGCTGTCTAAACTTCCAGCTTCACCCTCACAGATTCTAAAATGCAGTTTTCATTTTTAACATCTGCATAAAATTAAACAGCATAAGATATACTGCATTGATGGTTTGTCTGTCAATCTAATTCACTAAAACCTTCCATTTGTCAGTTTTCCTGAAGCTCCTGCAGAAATTCCAGCCTGCTGCACAGTCCCTTCTCCTAAATGTAAGTCAGACTTGTCACTGAACTATAGTCCAGCCTCACATACTAACTGGGAAACAGACAAAAAAAAATGGACAGCCAAGAAAATGCTTTTGCCCGTAGACTTTGGGGATTCTGTAACAGCTATACAGCTCTAGTATGGTTCCTACGTATAGGGACTTTATCTATGCGTAGTCTCCAAGTCACGTGTGGGTAGCTGCACTGCGGGGAACTGCTGCACTGTGAACTCAGTAACAGTTGAAGAAAAGGAATAAGCCCCAGCTGCTGCCAGGAAAGGATTGCCCCAGTGCAGGCACTTTGGAAGACAACCAGAGGCTGCCTACAGAGGACCTCATCAAGCTCCAGCGTAGGAGGCGTGATAGGGTCAGGGTTGGAAGTGTGTATCAAGGACGGGGTCACATCACAAAGTGCTGAAGAGATTCTCCATAGCCTTGTGGACCATAGGATAGCTCGGGGAGTTTTCTATAGTAAGACAGACCTCCAGGGCTGTCTAATTTAGAACAGGTGCTGCTCCAGCCTCTGGGACACGTCCAGTTCAGAAGGGCACAAAGGTGACTAAGGCCAATTCAGCACTTGCCTGCTTGGGGAAATGTAATGTTATAGTTATACTGCTTGTTATACTCGTAGAGGTCCCTGGGTGGATTCTCATTAGGAAGACTGTCCTTAGGACAAAAACATCTCGTGAACACAAGGCCTTACAGGCTCAGCACCAAATCTCACTTCCCCAATAGCAATCTAAGCATTTGCATTGCCTTCATCACCATGGTACAAGAATGTAGTCAAATAATCCCTCTGAGTAAGCAAGCAAGATTTGCCCCTAAATCATGAGAATTAACCACAGCAAAATGGTACTGACCTAGATTTTTTTTTGAAGTTAATAATATTCATACAAAAAGTTAGTGCGAGACAAATCAACTCGAACATATATATAATTCCAGCGTGTGTCAAACGCTCAAGCCAAGAGTATTCAGGGAAGGGGGCTGAATTGACAATTTACCAGCAAAGTGAATGGTGGCTTCCACAGCCCCTCTGGACTACAGATATCTTCATTTCTGCCATCCCACATCACAGTAATTTACTGGTACCTCCTATCCAGTGAATGTTAAATAATTGACAAAGAATAGAGCTAAATTTATCGCCTCACCTTACAACAGGGACAGTCTTGCTTTCGTTTTCACACCCAAAAACTCCCATTGACTTACAGCAGGGGGAATTTTGGGTGTGCGCCGAAAGCAAGATTAGGTTCATAAGGCCTGATCCAGCATCTATGGAAGTTGATGGGAGACTTCAATGGGCTGTGGATGTGGCCCACAGTGCCTTTATATTCAAGCAAGCCTAAAATCTCAAGCTATAATCTACTTGCAAGATCAAAATTTAATATAAACTGTGCTTTAAAAGAAAGCTTTTTCTTGTCAAGTCTTTAAAAAAATAGCCTCTCCACTAAATAAATAAATAAACAAACAAACAAACAAACAAACAACCACCAGATTCAGTAATTGTACTTCCACAGTTGATTCCAGTTTTCTTCAAACAGAGAAAGTGTTACTGGAAACATGATTCTTACTACTTCTACTTAATTTTGATGGGCTACTGAATCAAAGCTAATGAGTTCTAGAACAGGAAAGTTTCTACATACAAGTGAATTAGGTTCTAGTGACTGAAAAAGAGAGCTGTTGAAGATCAACACTGTTTTACAGGACAAATGCAGAAGAGGGAAAAGTGACTAATTCTGGAATCGATACATTCATCCATGCTAATGAGACTCCTCCTCTCTCCTTATTTAGGACAGGGAAAGGGCACTAATTTAAAAAAAAAGTGATAGTGAAGGAGTTGTCAGAACAAAGGAAATAAATCACATTCTTTAAAAAAAAAAAAAGCTTTGAAATGTTAATGAAATAGAGCTGCTCATACTGATCTTTCCCTGGCCAACAGATTAGCAGGCTGGTATGTTCAAATGATTTATTTAAGCAAGTTGCAAACACCACTGCACTGATATGCAAACCATTTGATTCAGTGCCTGTCTTCAGCTCCTAGGACTTGGTCATCTCATGGACTGAGCCGTGTTCCTAGTAACTGAAACATCACTATCTCTTCTACTTTGTCAAATTATAGTTATTGGAACATTCAGTGATAAAACGTAGTCGAAGCTACTCACAATCCTAGTACTTAGTGAATGACCCTGATGTTTTAACATTGCATGGACTCTCAATTACTAAGTACTTGCAGAATAAGTCTCCTAATCCAATAGATGAAATGTAGACTACAGTATCTCCCCCTCCCTAGTTTATCTCCCTTCAGTATATTAGGTAAGCATCAGGCAGAGGGAAGAATGGGCAATATCTATTGTCTGGTTTGTTTGGGGGGTTTCCAGGTTTTTCTTTAAGTTATTGTTGTGATGAAGATAAAATAGTAACTTATTTTCCACTTATAAACAAAGTCAGTGAATTAACATTTGGTTTTGTAGTAGCCAAACCATAATTAATTATATTTCATTTTATTTGTGCATATTAAGCAGCTTTCATCCTAGGAACAAATAGCACTTTAAAAGTTTAAGATTCCTACCTACAAAACCCCTATGTATGCAGATGACTAAAATGAGACAGACTTGAAATGACTTGTCTAAAGTCACACACTGAATCACTGACTCCTAGTGCCTTCCTCTAACCCTTCATTCAAATAGCAGCTGGCAGTTTGAGCAAGTGTAGTTTGGGTTTCTAAGCTATAAACATGGTACAGTAGGTGGAAAGACTCCAAATTCATTTTTTCTGTTTGATTAACTTTGAAATAGCATCTCTACTGCTTGCCCCTGGAAAAATGCCATGCCTTCCCTTTTCCATCAGAGGTTCACATGGTCTCACTACTAGCCCCAACCTATCCCCAGTATTTTATTTCCTTTCCATATAAAATGTAATGCATTACAATGTAGGCTCAAGAGGCTGGGGAGCCAGGTCACCTCCTGTGTTGCTCTGTCTGCTCACCATCCCAGAAGTGCTTTAACTCAGAATTTGCCAAGAACTAGGTCATCAGCTTGCAATCAGGCACCAAGCAAGGGACAGCATATTGTATGTGACCATACTCTTCAGGGTCCAAGGCAGACTACAGGACAAACTCAAATATGGGGTAAAAAGTCCATGGGGTTTATTGAAACAGTTCCCCCCATACACACACGGGCTGGAGTTCCCTGCAACAGTCTCCCTAGGCCCCTCAGGCCTCTCCAGGCAGCACAAACAGTCTAGCAGTCTCTTTATAACATAGCAAAGAAAGATTCCATGCAAAAACCAAACTCAATAGCCCTGTGCCAGACCTACCTTTCTCCAGAGAGGCTTTGGCAGTCAGCGGCTTCTGCAGAAGTTTTGGACTGTTCCTTTCCTCAGGAAGCTACGAGGCCTGCAGGAGCTCTATTCTCCTCCCTAGTCAGCCAGTTACCAAGTACTTGTCTTCCCTGAACTGCCCCTTCATTACCTGACAAAGAGTGCAGGTGTAGTGGGGCAGGGCTGAGTGGGCCTACAGCAGCTTGCTAACCATTGCTGGTTCAATGTGGGGTGGGTAAATCCAATCACAAGTATTGTTGTAATGTCCTTGGAGCAACCTGGGAGGGTCAGTGTGACTCATGAAGTACTGGGTCACCAACATCTTTTTGGTTTTTGACCAAAATTTTTCTGTTTAGGGGGTTTCAGTTTTTCAATCAAAAGTCATAAACAAGTGTTTTTAAATACATTTTCCATGAAAAAATATGAATTATTTTGGCAATCTCTAATTGAAAGAAAGGAAAGAAGGATGAGAAGTAGGAAAGGACAAGCCACAAAAGATTTGGATATGCTTCAAAGTATCATCTGAATATAAGAGTCTTATCAGAACTTAATCAAATCATTGAGATTCTCCCATCAATAGGTGGTCAATTGGATTTTGGCTATCAAGCAACCATGGGAGCTCCCTGCCACAACAATAACACTTTCTTTAATCCCTTGTTTCAAAGGGTCTTGAATGGCTCCAGGACCAACACTGAATACAGATTCTTAAAAGTAAAACTTCAAAACTATTTGAGAAAGTGGTGAGTGCAATTTAAACTGTCCCAGGATCAGCACTTTATGCAGCAACCTCTAATCATCCAATATATGAAAGATAGATCTGGAATGCGCAAACAAGGATAGCATCCAAGTGGTGAAAACTGCTGATGAACAGAGGTTATAGTAACAAAATGGTTTTTGTACTAGAGAGTACTAGATTACAGGAAGAGCAAGGTATGGGTGTTTGAACACATTAAACATGGATGAATTGGAGCATTTTGGAAAATGCTGAGCGACCAAACCTTAGCACAAAACTAATTGAAGAAACTTCATCCAAGGGGTTCAAACAAATGAAACGGACTCATATTTTTTAAATTGTGCAAATGCAGAGGGAAACCATGAAATTAATCGGTTCTGCATTGGGTGGTACCCAAATCCCCAGAGCTTTCAGCACTTTATGACCAGTCTGTCTGTAAATTACACAAATTCAGCAAACAGTTTAATGGCAGGTGACCTGTTTATTGACTAGTTTAGAATGTATTTTCTGCCACCCTTTAAAAAAAACCATCAATTTTCTACACCAACAATGTACCTCCATGGGTGGCGAAAATAATATTATATGTGTTCCTAGAAATAACACATTGTGCATTCAGATCCCAGAGTAAGGGATAATTTTTGCTCTAGCAAGAAATTTGAGAAAGAGTTTTGTGATTTGTTCACATTGGTTCTGCTATCTTTAATTTCTTTAAATGTTAACATTATAGAATGCAATATGCTGTGCTCCAGCACTATATGATGGAATGAAGCTCCTGCTGCCTACAGTTACAGAAGGTGGATGAAATGTTTTTGTAAGTGTGTGTTAGAAACAATGAGCCAGATCCTTAACTGGTGTAAATCAGTGCAGCTCCACCAACTTCAGCAGAGTGAGGTTGAGTTACACGAGCTGTGGATCTGATCCAAGGAAAGTAAATGAAAGACCCTAATAAGAAAACAACAAACATAATTCTGAGAGGCAATGATTCAGTGATTACATGAATATCCATAGCAGGGAATTTACAATATGTCAGTCTATCAGGCAACAACAGATCTGATATAGTGTGGAGGAAGAGGGAGTTATCTGTATTTCTGTTTATGAATACCAAAAGCACCTCAATTTATCTGCTTGATATTATCCTTCCTGACTGCACAGAGTTAAATCAAAGGAGGCTGTTAAGGGGAAAAACAAACAAAAAGTGGAACAATAACAGTGGGGAATCTATTATGGGGAATGTCCACCTGCCTGGCTCCAGCAAGGCTAGTGAGGTTTATTCTTCCCAGAACCAGACCAAGGATCAATGTGGATACTAAAATCTTAAAGATCCTGGCTTAGGATCCCTGCTGAATGGCTGGAGATGAATCTCAGAGAGGGACAAAGAGAGAGAGAGAAATAAAACACAGAGAGTTACTACAGAGAATTCTTTCCTGGGTGCTGGCTGGTGAGTCTTGCCCACATGCTCAGGGTTTAACTGATTGCCATATTTCGGGTCGGGAAGGAATTTTCCTCCAGGGCAGATTGGCAGAGGCCCTGGAGGTTTTTCGCGTTCCTCTGCAGCGTGGGGCACAGGTCACTTGCTGGAGGATTCTCTGCACCTTGAGGTCTTTAAACCATGATTTGAGGACTTCAATAACTCAGACATAGGTTAGGGGTTTATTACAGGAGTGGGTGGGTGAGATTCTGTGGCCTGCGTTGTGCAGGAGGTCAGACTAGATGATCATAATGGTCCCTTCTGACCTTAAAGTCTATGAGTCTATGAGAAGGCTGCAATAGTTGTCTGACTCTCCCAGGCCAGGAGCCGGGGGCCTTGGATGAATGGAACTCACTGAGAACTTGGAAGGAAAGAATAACGGTTAGGTACAACCTAGGTGGCTAGACCTTTGTTGTTTTATTTCTTTCCTCTATGTGCTATGTACCTTTGGGTGAATAAATAAGACTTTGTTTTGAAGAAACTGTTTTTGAGTCACCTTAATCAGCCACTTGTCACAGAGCTAGAGAGGAAAAGAGCTCACCTATTCCAAACATAGTTGAGCCTGTCATGTTATCACAGTTGGGAAAAAAGAGGGGCTGCAGCCCAGAGATCCAGCCCAAGAGTGGTCGTACCATGGGGTTTCGCTCAAAGGAGGTGAAGGAAACAAAACCTGTCAGAGGGGTGCACTGAGGGACTAAACATTAGTTCACCCTGTAACCATGAAACATGGATATAAAAGCTATGGGTCAGATTCTGCTCTCAGTTATACTAGTTTAAATCTAGAGTAACCACAATGGCTTCCATAGTGTTATTTTAGGTGTACAAACGTAGCAATCTCCATATTATATCAGATCTTTGGTCCATCTAGCCCAGTTTCTGTAGCCAGGACCAGGTACTACAGAAGAGAGTGCAAAATACCTTACTTTTGCACTAGTGTAACGGAGCAGCATTGGCCCCATGACTACAGTGACAGCCCTTCTACAATTGACAAAAGCAATTAGAAATCTTTACAATTCAAGTGAGAAGAGAGGAGGGAAAAATCACTTCATAATGATCTTATATTCTTAAAGGATAAAGATCTGAAATCACTTTACACACTGTGTACACAGGAGACATGCCACTGAAATTGAGCCTATTTGGCCCCTGGAAAACATTCTGTACCAGCAACAAAGCAGTTTGCAGGATAAGATGCAAGGAATAATTTATCCAAATCAAATTGCAGAAGAAATTGACTTAGACAGAATGTAATCCAAGCTGGAATTTGACCGGCACAAAACATGTTTGTTAGGCATCTAGCACACTATTGGCTCAATAGATCATAATGTTAATAATTTTTATTATTATTTAACTTGCTTGATCTTTCAGAGCTGCCATTCAGCCCTTTTCCTGCAGCAGTTGAGCTTTTCTTGGAAGTCTTGCCATGTGCATGTTATGCACATATCCAACCCACTCAGCTGAGGCTTTTGGACAAAACCATATTACCATAGTATGGTTCCAAACTTAAATACTCTGAAGTGCCTGGGGGAGAGGGGAGGTATCACAACTGAGCTCTGTATATTGAAAATACGGTCAGCTTATTTCTGTTCTGACTTGCACCAGTATAACTCCCATGACTTCACTGGAGTTACACATGATTTACATTGATATGAGCGAGATCAAAAACTGGCCCAGCAAGCTGGTTATTTACAACCAGTAAACCTGAAGCTCTTAGCTGCATGTGCTAAACTGACTACATTAAATTTTTTAAAAAACAAAGAAGGAAATAGTAAAGGCTATTAATAGCAATGGAAATTATACAAACATATTAAAAGCAGACTGAACCTTGAGAAAGTAAGTGATTCATCTGAGCATGCTCAGGGAAAGGTCCACACATGAGGCAGGTGTGACGTTGTGCAGTCTATATGGTTTTATAGGAACATGATAATGAGTGAATATAATGTAACTGGGATAGTTTTAGAAAAATATGGTAATAAGTGAGTATAACGTAGCTGGGATATGCTTCATGCAAAGGGTCTCTTGTGAGGTATCATTGCAAAGCTTGTAGTCTGCTGAGTATGATCATCCGATTTGTAGAAATGTACCACTCTTGTGTCTAAAACTGGAAATATGAAATGTAACTCTGAGGGCCTGTTGTAATTGTGTAGAGTGTGGGCCATTGATGATGGTTTGGAATCTTGATGACTCCCATTGACAGGGACCTTGTCTGCGGATGGCTGTGTTTACCTGTGAGTCCTCCTGTATATGTGTGTGCTGGCAGGTGGGCAGTGGGGTCTTGCAGTGACATGTGATCATGTCACCTGAACTGGAATCCATCTTTAACCTGGTGCTTTTCCAGTGGGGGGGGGGGTGGAAACCCAGAGGGACAAAGGGTTCCCGCCTTATGCAAAAGATATATAAAGGGGTGGAACAGAACAAAGGAGGGAGAGGAGCCATCATGAAGAATCCCCTAGCTATCACCTGAGCTGGAACAAGAGCTGTACCAGGGGAAAGAATTGTGCCCAGGCCTGGAAGGTGTCCAGTCTGAGAAAAACTTACTGAAGCATCTCTGAGGGTGAGATTATCTGTATTCAGTTTGATTAGGCATAGATTTGCGCATTTTATTTTGCTTGGTGACTTACTTTGTTCTGTCTGTTACTATTTGGAACCACTTAAATCCTACTGTCTGTCTTTAATAAAATCACTTTTTATTTAGTAATTTACTCAGAGTATGTATTAATACCTGGGGGAGCAAACAACTGTGCATATCTCTCTATCAGTGTTATAGAGGGCGAACAATTTATGAGTTTACTCTGCATAAGCTTTACGCAAGGTAAAACGGATTTATCTGGGTTTAGACCCCATTGGGAGTTGGGCATCTGAGTGCTAAAGACAAGCACACTTCTGTGAGCTGTTTTCTGGTAAACTTGCAGCTTTGGGGCAAGTAATTCAGACCCTGGGTCTGTGTTGGAGCCAGATGGGAGTGTCTGGCTCAGCAAGACAGGGTGCTGGAGTCCTGAGCTGGCAGGGAAAACAGAAGCAGGGGTAGTCTTTGCACATCGGGTGGCAGCTCCCAAGGGGGTTTCTGTGATTCAACCCATCACAGCAGGTTCACTTCAAAGCTGGTTGACATCACCTTTGTAATTGATTATTCACAACACAAGCTCATATGGCTCTGGACTATGAGTGCCTGCATTCTGGTAATCAACTTGTATAGGTTCTTAATGTCTCAAACTTGCATTGTTCCATCCTATCCATAGTCGGGGTGAGATACTTTATTTTGTTTTTATTTTTTGGCTGGATTCTGCTAGCCTTACTCACAGTTAGTAGTAACCTAATCCACGAGTAGTCCTTAAATCACCAGATGTACTCACAAAATAAGGTCCTACTCAGCATGAGTAAAGATATCAGCATTTGGCTTTGAGCTAAAGTAACCCATATTAGGAGTTTTTCCTTCGGTAAGTGTTTATATAAGAACTCCTTCACTAGGTTGTCTGAGTGCTGAGTAAACAAGGGCAGTTCCTTGTGTTTTCCTTGCTCTCACTTAAAGCTTTTCATACATCCTTTTATTGACCACTTCTCTCATCACCTTCTGAAGCAAAATGGGGAACTTACATCTTGATGTTTGTCAGATATCTCACTTGTAATTGCCCTGATGCCAGTCCCCATCATGGCACTGTGAGTGCCCGCTGGTGTAACTGTGATGTTATCCATGTAGTTTCTGTGGGCCAGATTCTGCTCTCCATTATACCAGATTAATCCCAGTGTAGATCTAGTGAAGTAAATAGATTTATTCTGGATTTGCACATGTGAAAAATGAGATCAGAATTTTGCCCTCTTTTATGTTTTCAAGGTATCCAGTACAATAACAAGCTCTCTGTCTGGTAGCCATGAGTGTTAATCAACTCCATTCACTCCTTTTTGACACATTTTACAGCATGCACCCACAAGAGTAGACATGAAGCAACAAATAAATAGTTTAAATGGGCAAAATTCTGCAATCAATTCCATCAATGCACTCCATTGATTTCAAGAGGGCATACAGGGTTACAGCGTAACTAGGAACAGAATGTGGCCAACTTCGAAGCTGTGAATGGATGTAATTAAGGATGGCTCCAGTGCTGATATAAAGGAGGGTCCTCTAGCCCAACAGGTGTCTGCAGAATTCTGTAGAAAAGCCATGTGAACTCACCCTAAAACACAGGTGCATATCAACTGTAAGTATGTCATACCATCCTGAACTCTGTATATTACTGGTGGGAGTGCAGAGACCATGCACATACATGAAATGTTTGTTGAGGGCTAGGTTCCCAGGCTCAGAGTCAAAGATGGGATTCCATGAAAGGGACCACAATAAAAAAAGTGAGAAAGCAAGACAGTTTATAGTCAATGAAGGAATGAAGCAGCTTTGTAAAGAGGTGTTTATTCCAAACACAGCAGAGGAACTGAAGCAGAAGAAAACAGCAGCTGAGCACACAACAGAAGTTTAAAACCATAGAATGATGAAGTCTTTGGCCCGTCTTATACAAAAGATTGGACTAAATTATCAAAATGGTCCATTCTAGTATTAAAATCTATTAATTTTGGGGTAGTTCTCATGGAGAGCTAAGCCCACATCAATACATTCACATACACGCATGCAACAGAGGAGACAATTGAAGAATGGATGGGATGCTGTAATAGAGCCCTCGGAGGGCCAGGTAGTCTAGTGGGCAGCACACCCATTATCACCTCTTTGCAGGAAGGCCTTTCAGTCCAGTTCCCCACCTAAGGATAGGTTTAGTTTCACCTCAGGTTTGCAGAATCCCAACCTTCTTCTTACTAGAGAGGGGAGTGACATCAGAATGTGGCTTATGCCC
Source organism: Terrapene triunguis (assembly GCF_002925995.2). Classification (NCBI taxonomy): domain Eukaryota; kingdom Metazoa; phylum Chordata; order Testudines; family Emydidae; genus Terrapene; species Terrapene triunguis. The sequence continues at coordinate 13,081,930 of NW_020664439.1, forward strand.
CTCCTGCAGCAGGAGCAGTTGATAGGGGAGCCCAGGCCCTCCCATTCCACTAGGCTCAAACCCAAGGCCCTATGAGAATCAAGAGTATCCAGCACCTTGGAATGCTCTCAGAGTTACCCTCCCTGGGTCACTTCCTACCATCTGTCTCCCCTCCCCCCCCCCCCCGGCCTCCAAGTCCAATATAAGGTAACAAAAGAAAAAGAAAAGACAGCTCAGCGTGCAACCCCACCTGAGCTCAGCATTCAGTCCTAGTGCTTTCAGAGAGGCTACTTTAGCACGTTTGTTCAGGAGCCACCAGGGCAAGCTTGCCTCCCTTCCCAGCATTCCCCTTCTGAGCTGAGTCGCTCCCTTTTAAGCTTCCTCTCCAGTTGGAGCATGCTCTGCAGATTTGGAGGGGTGAGGCTATCTTGGCCCAGTATTTTAATCCCTTCAGGCCCAATGTGGGGTTTGTACACCCCATCACAGATGCGTAGCAAAGAAGGAATCCTAAGTGGGAGGTTCTGTATAAACCTCCTTAATCCATTCTGCCATTCCACATAAATCCTGAATCTCACCTGTGACCCCTTCCTCCATAAAATTATTTTTGCTGATCTTCCAGTTTCCTGAACAGAGAGCAAATTATTCTGAATTGTACCAAATTGTGCTGTAGTACAAACGTGTAATATGTACAGACCAGAATAACACTGAAATCGTCAAACTCCTTTCCACCAGTGGGATTAAAACTTTGAACCTAAGACTACAAATAAAGGCTCATAAACAAAACTTTTAAGTACTTCGGTAGGCTCTACTGACATTAAGTAAGCGCATTTCAAGAGTGGAAGTTTGGTGAACTTGAGGGACCTTTCACTTTGTGTGGGGCTTTTTTATTTTGGGGTTTTCCCCTTATTTATACCCTAAACCTACTATTTATTTAGTGTCCAATTTAACTGAACTGTGGGTCCACATCTCAGGTCCTTCTGAGCTAACCTCAGTGCTGAGCTAGAGAGATGTGGAGGAAAGGTGCTTTATAGTCTCACACTCTGATCATGAAGCAATGAAAACAGTCTCTTCACATGGTCTGTCCGCACCCACTAGGCTGCAGGATCTGGCCTATTACTGGAAGTGAGAAGAGGACTAATATTTTCAGAAATGCCTGTGTGACTAACTTCAGAGTAGAGCTGGGCAGAGAACAGTGGTTCTCTTTTGAGGAAGACTCAGAAATTCTAAATTTGGAACAAAATCTGAAAGTTTCAAAATTCTCACAGAACAGAATTACTGTTCTCTACCTAACTCTACTGTGATCCCCGTCTTTGGGGCAGTCTGTTTGGGGGGCTGTCCCACAGCTGGGTACCCTGGAAGCCCAGATTGCTGAAGAGCCGTGAGTCTTGTCGTCTAGGTTTTCAGATTGCCATCAGCTTGCCAGATAGGCTGCTAAGGAGCCAGGCAAATGAGCTGATAGGAAACCAGGCAGATTTCTGCAAGCCAGGGTTCTGCCTGATTTCTGGCACAATTTTTGGCAAAATCAACATGATCCCAAATTGGCAAATTCCAACAGAAAAAAATGTTTAATTGAAATTTTTCTGACCAGCTCTTCTTAGGTGCCTAAGGCCCATGGGACTTAGGGTTCCTACATCACTTAGGCATTTTTGAAATTTTTACCTATAATGTTTAACATATTATGCACAAAAAGCAAACAATTTTGTAAGCTACACTTAGAAAGTCCACTGCTGGAAATGAGACTGCTACCGCTAACATTAAGGATGGTGTATAAAAGTCACTTCACGTTATGCCAAACAAATGCTATTCCAGGGATTGGCAACCTTTGGCACGTGGAAAGGGTGAGTGGGGGGGGGAATGGGGAGCTGGGATAATCTATACCAGTAGAACCACACTTTTAGCTGTAAAAATGCATCTACCCTAGTATATAGTATAGTATAGTGGTATAGCTATACCAGCAAAGTGCTTTGTCACAGCCTTGCTTAACCCATCTGGCTTCAGGCTCGCTGCTGCAGTAACTTGGCCCTCCAGCTAACTCATTGAAAAAAAAGTCCACCCCTCCGCTTCCAGGGTATCCTAAGTCCCAAACTAACACAAAAAGTCTTCCGGCCCAGTCTCAAGCTGATCACAGCCCCTCGTTCCTAAGGGCCTGTTTTCTCTCCTCAGTCCCTCCCTACTCTCTATCAAACAGCAACTCCCAGGATTTCCTATCTGGAGTTTTTCTTCTCTTTCACTTAGATTCTCAACAGGCTTCCATTTTCTCTCTCGCCACCCCTGTTTAAGCCACATGACCATGTGACTTTGCTCAATTTCTCTACCTGGGATGGCAAGCTAAGTGTGTCACGGGGGGACTGGATGGACCATCTCTCTAGGCCAGTCACCCTGGGTCATGCTCCTACAGGAGACCTGACCTTAGGCACTTGGCATCAGCCAATAAGTTTATGCAGGGCTGGCGTTAGACTCGTTGGGGCCCAGGGCAGAAACTAAGAAGCGGGACCCCACCCCACCTCCCTTACCTGCTCACACATTGGAGTTCTGAAACCCGAGTCCTGCTGCACAGGGGCCCCTGTGGTGTGGGGTCCCAGGCAATTACCCTGCTTACTCCCATATATTTTTATTCTAAGAGTATTTTAAGATGCTGTGTGTTCAGTAATGGCTGCACTTTAAAATAAGAAATCATAGAAAAAATATTATATTCTTTGAACACATACACACAAGGAGGCAGAGTTAAGGCTGGGTATTCAAGCTTAATTTTCACATTTTTTGGCTGGTGAGTACCTAGCTATGTCTCCTTAACTTTGTCTTTATATAATTTGTTTCCATGTTACTTTTATGATTACATCAGTTTTCTTTCTTCTTACTAGGTGAAAGCATGTATGCAAAGGAGAGGGGTCCTTGTTAAAGGTCAGCTATGTTTAATGCAGTTTCAGATACTGGGTCACTTAACCTTTCCCAATCTGAAAACAAGTCTCTGTTACTAGGACTTTGAAAACAAGCTGAAAGTCATGTGCATGTATTTATCAGAGTCAGACACTGTACAATTCTCAGTAAACTTGTGAATGGCATTTTATATATGTTTCAAAATAACTTGCAACTTTCTAGTTTTCTTTAATTATGTGATCCAATTGATAACAAAAAATCTTTGGATAATTCACGTTCATTTCCTATCTTATAGGCCACATTAAGAACATAGAGGGTTCACTTATTCCATGTAGGATGAATTTCTATGAATTCACTGAGCTTACTAATGTGGAAAAGTATGTTACATTGACAACAAAAAAATGAAGCTTATTTAAAACCGATTCCCGTAGGTCAGTACCGCATAAGTCACAGAGGCCCCAATTCAGGAAAGCATCTCTGTTCAGCAAACCACGTGTTTAATTTTAAGCACATGGTCTAAATCTCATTGAAGTCAAGCATGTGCTGAAGTGCTTTGCTGAATAAGGCTAGACTTCAGCGTGTACTTACATCCTGAATTGGGGCCAGAGGACATTTTACTGATTACATAAAAAGACATTATATGACCTGTTGCACCATTGAAAAAAAGAAAGAGACTTTCTTTTAAAATGTATGGCCCTGGATATGTATAGAAATATGTCATAGATGGGGTTAAGAACGGTTGCTGCAGGTGATATGCAAATTACACAAAGAGAAAAGAAGGTACAAAATGTGCATGGTATCAGGGCTGCAGTTATTCATGCACACTTAACTTATCTGGAATGTAGCAATTGTTATTTCATGAAATTCTCCAAGCATGAGTAATTGCCACAGTAACGCTCTTAAAGTCTTGCTTACACATTTCAGGAGAATCGGTTCCATGAAGCGTGCACTTTGGATTCCTAATGGCAAGCAGAATCTTTCGTTTGTACTGAACAGATGTGTGTGTGTGTGTGTGTGTGCGTGCGCACGCAAGCAAAATCTAACATTAACATAAAGTTCAGTTTGAGCAATCAAATACTCACAAGCCAGGAAATTCAAAAACCTAAGGGCAAATGGAGTTGCTCCAGATATACACCATTATAACTGAAAGCAGCATTTGGTCCACAAGCTTAGTTGGCCATGTTCATCCTGAACATCCTGAAATAGCACAAAAATCAGACAACTAGCTAATATGCACACAGTTGGCTTTGTTATCAGGGATTTATCAGTAGACCTTACCACACAAACATGCTTGATAGAATTACAAAAGTACTGCATGAAGGGAAAGTGGAAGATGTAACATATTTGTATTTTAGCAAAGCCTTTGATACATTATCGCATGAAATCTTACTCTCAAAATGACTTCAAATTGAGGTGAACAGGAACACGTGCATGAACTAAAAACTGGCAGAAAGGACATAAGCAAAGGGTAAAAGCAAACAGCAAATTTTGGCATAAGGAAGTTGTGTGTAGGGCAGGATCTGCAATAGGACGAGTCTTATTTAACATCTTCATTCATGATCTTGAAGAGTGAATAAATAAACAGCATTGTGATGTGTTGGAGGTTCAGCCAGACTGGCATGGGGGTCTGTTACTGCTGACTCTGTAACCCTGGGTGCATCTGTGCAGCTTTGGTTCAGATCCCTGCCACCAGCAGCCTCCTCACAGCGCAATGGCCTCACCCTGACATCCATCAGCTTGGTTACTCCTTGCAGGGTGACACCAACAGCCCTTCCATCTCCCCTGAGGGTCCAGTCCCTCTCACTGGATACTCAGAGGTGTTATTATGTTTGCTACCTAAGAGACAGAGCACACACCAGCCTACCAGTTCAATGGAAGACTTCACCCTTCAATTTAATATGCAGCACTGAGATGGTTTTGTATTAAAACAAGAATAGGTTTATTAACAAAGAACAGCTATTGAAGTGATAAGTAAGAATAGAAGACACAGGTAGGGCTACAAGTAAAACAAAACTCGCTTTCTAGTGACTAAAACTTAACTTCAGCAAGGTACAAACTTTGTCTAAGCAGGTTTATCAAGTATAGTCAGTTCTAGCTACTCTTCAGGCCAAGAGGATCCACTTTTCATTAGCTCAAAGTGCACTGTTCCCCTTTGTCCCCTAGGTGAATGATAACGAACAGGTTCTCTCCCCTTCTTTTTATAGTTCAGTAAACCTTTGAAATGTATTTTTGAAAAGTAAGCCCAGACAAAGTTCCTCTTCCCTGCTGCTTTTTTTCAGAGTGCAGGCCCCAACCCCCTTGCCTTTTTGATTAGCTTGATCACTTTTTGTTTGCCTTAGATGTAAATGTCCTTCTGTTGTACTTTGCTTGAAAACTTGACCCCGGCAGACTGGCAAACCCACATTCCTTTGTCTAGTACAAGATTGTTTATCTGCTCTACTCTGATTGCTTGGTCTAAACATATTTCCTGAGCATATTTCCAACACACATCTATACTTCTTTATGCACTGCCCTTATATGTATCATGCAACAATATTAATGACCTGCATGTTACCAATTTGCATGATATCTTGCATGACACCTTAGATTATGACAACAGTGTGTTGGGGGAATGAGTCTGTCAGACCTGATCTGAATTATGGTATTGTGTGTCCTCTGCCAGTTGGCCTTGAGGGACTCCTTGGGTCACAAGTATGTTAATACAATCTGCAGATTATACTAAATTTAAAAAGGTTTTTAACACCAGTAAGTGGAGCAAGAGAGATTAGAATTAAAAACATGGGTCAAAAGTAGCAAAATAATCTGTCTGCACTTGTCTCCATAAATCTGTGGCAGTCAGAGACATTCAGCAGTGCCTTGCAGGATCGGGCCCAAGAGGACCAGAGCTCTTTACCATCTTGAACACCTGGGATTTTATAATCCCCTTTCTGGGTTGTGTCCCAGCTGTGCTCAGTGCTTTATGCTACTCTTTCCCTCCTGTCCTCCCTGGTATCGGGTCTGGCATGGGACTTGGCTTACCCTGGGTATGAATTACACACCACAACCCATGGCCCTTAGGTACCATCCCAGCAGCCAGGGATGGCCCAGCGACAGAGCCATCTTGTCCATGTCCCATTTTCCCATAGAAACAACCCACATGCAAAGGGCCAGGAAAACAATGGGCATTAGGCACCTAAATACATAGAGGATCTGGGCCATACTCTTGCCATCGTAGTATCCAAATGCCTCATCTTAGTGGCTTTTTTGTAATGAGATTGTAAGCTTCCTGGGGCAGGGACTTGAACACTTTGGGGCACTGTAAAAGAACAGAAAATAATAGTAATATTATTAGTAACCTGCCCTCTGGTTAATAGCAACAAAGAGCTGGATTGTGATTGGCCTCTATGGAGGGCAGCAGCAGGTGAAGGGTCTTTGTGTCTTCTGGCTGGCTCATGACGAAGTGCAATATCCCTGCCTTGAAGAGCTTGCAGTCTAATTATAAACAAGACATAAGTATTTGCAAACAACTTAAAACACTGCACGAGGGCAGCATGTTTCTAAGTAATGTTCAGAGAAGTTTGCTTATTGTGGCTTATCAGGTAGCTGTCAGGAGCCAGATCAACGAGCTCACAAAAATAAATGATGATGGGCTTCAGTGTCACTTTGGCAATGGAACTTTAATTTTTCAGTATGCACGTTACCCATAATTTTTAAGTATGCACTTTTGGGAAAACAACTTAAAACAATGACAGTGAGATAAAAATTTGATGAGATTTTCAACAAATACGTAGAGTAATATCTACACATATACTGAGAAGACAATGAAATATAGAATCATCTTCCAGGGCTCAGTGTTCTGTAGAATAATTCCCCCTATTTGTTCAGATCTAACTATGAGTCTCCAAGCAACAGCAGTTCTCTTTTAACACAGTCCCAGCTTGCTGGCCTGAAGTAAACACAGATGACTTTGACCTCCATTTCTTTACCCCAAACTACTGCAAATGAAGGATAGTGATAGCTTTTACGTAAATTAATGTGTTTCATACACAATGTTATTTCTAAAACATTTCAGATAAAGCTAGGTGGATACTGCAAATTTTAAATGAATTCACTAAGTGTATTGCTTTGTGTGTACCATTTATTCAGTCTAGTTTTACTGACATGAAGGTTTGTAGAACGCGAATTTCAACATTGCAGGTGTGAGTATTTGTACATTTGCACATATGAGTTTTTACACCAGAAGTGTTTGCATGCTCATCCAGAAGTAATATCATGTGACATATCGGACCAATCACAACTAACCACCATAGCTTAATTATTAAATACCTAATACTAATAAAGGCCTATTCATTTACAGTCCAAAGAGTTAAACTCTGCGCACACAAAAAGAAAAAAATGACAAATAATTGTGAATAACAGATAAATCTGAGGAAATCTCCATCTCTGCACAGCAATTCCATGAGCAAACTAATTTCTCCAAATAAATATTTATTGAGAATTATTTGCTCAGCTTTAGTTTTAATGCATGTTCAGACAAACCCGAGCCTACATACCAACTGAAAATCAGTATTGTGCTCATGAACGCCTCTGGGTAGCACTGTATATTAACACTACCTGCAATACAAAAGAGAGGTATTTAATTATATTAGTTTCATATATCCACTAACATGGTCCAATTAGAAATAAATACCTGAGAGAGACAAGGTAGGTGAGGTAATATCTTTTACTGAATCTACTTCTGTTGGTGGAAGGTACAAGCTTTCAAACTACACTGAGCTCTTCTTCAGCTCCTTCCACCAACAGAAGTTTATACTTTCTACCAATAGTAGTTGGTCCAATAAAAAAAATCTCATGCACCTTGTCTTCTCATTTCCTGGGACCAACATGGCTACCACTGCAAACAAGTAAATACCTGTAAATTTTTGAGACCCAAGAGACGAATACAAACAAATGTAAGTTTCAGGAAAATGTCACCCATACATATTTTTCATATCACAAAACATTTGTTGCACGTATTTTTGTATTTAATCGGCACACTGATATGTTTAAAATCAACTATGGTAATTCACTCATATTATTATATGAGTTAGATAATGTGTTAAAGAAAATAAACAAGGGCAATCAAATCCAATTACATTGGGTAAATAGACAATACATATATAAATGCAACAACTCTGAAATGAAGCTTGTCAGGCACTTTAGCAAGTAAAAGGATATTTTTGGTGTATTCAGACAGGCAGTTTCAGCATTACACTTGTGATCAATTGTAGCCACCACTCATTAGGGTTGAAGCATACATTTCAAATGAGAAATTGGCAAAGAATGAATACATCTAACTGATGGAAAAGGAAAAGGAATAGAATTCAATGAATACGTAACCTGTTTTTCCGCTAAATGCATTTTAATTACATTTTGCAGATGGTGTTTTGATCTTTTTTGCCACTGCATGTGAAATTAATCTTTGACCGGTGGAAAGGCAGGAAGAGTTTGCTATATTTACATATTAAATAGTATTAGTTGGTTTAAGCAAAGTAAAATATATTCTGCTATTTGTGAGAAGCACTGTATTCCCAGTGAAGGTTTATACCATTCAGTTTCTAGACTAGAATATATATAAGTGACAACATTCCTTTGGAAATGTAAGAGTGTGTGTGTGTGTGCGTGCGCGTGCAAATCAGTTCCCTCCACCCACATTCTAAACTTAATAAATATAATCGGTGTAGGAAGGAATCCAATTCTTGTTCCTCCAAGTTGGAATCATAAGCTGTGCTAAAAATGACCATGTCTCCCTCCATTGTGAAGTACAATGGAACCAGCTCTGATCTGTATAAAAGCAACATTCCAGCAAACGCATTCATAAAAAATGTGAAACTTCTTTTTCCATTACCTATTTCTAAGCAATGGTTTGACTTATTGTGCTGGACATAGCTGATCAAGAGGAATGCATAGATCTTCCTTTGAGATGTAGGCAACAGAGACAGTCCAGTGCATTTGGCAGAATATTTTGGTTTAAGTAGTTCAAAGAATACTTTCTTCTTCAAAGTCAAATTTCACCACCACCGGCCGGGTCATGTTCCACTTCTTGCTTCGATCCTTATCCTCGATGAATTCCTGGTAAGGATCTTTCTTTGAAATGGCTTTCTTGGAGCGAACATAACCAAAAAAGACAGTTAATGCCAGGAAAGAGTAAAACAACATGACAAAGAGTATGAAGAAATAGGCATTGTCATATGGTTTGTGTTTTGGCTCATTTTTTGCTGTAGCATTTTTCTCTGTGTCCAGGTTTCCTTCCAGAACTTGCAAAATGCACTGTAAGATGAGAGAAGCTAAAGCTGTTTGGTTCATGCTGTTGCTTTTCTCAGGAATTAAAAACCATGTCTTAAGAAACTGAAGGCAGCTAAGTGACTTGTGGCCTGATCCATCCTTCATTAAAGTCAATGGAAGTTTTCCATTTGCTTTCCTGGGAGTTGGATCAGCCCCTTCTTAACCATATCCTATTTTGGTAAGGTATGTTGTTAAGCACTTATTTGGTCTCAGTCACCTGATAAAGAGGCATTTGACAGATAAGCCTCCATCCACTGTGAAGTCTATTAATAAAAATAGAATAATAATGTGATGCAATTTAAGCGACTGCTTAATGTTTGGGGAAATGACTTCAGGTCACTGAGTGAAATGATTTTAAAAACAGCAGTGGGGCAGGAAAGGGGGCTTGCAAAACTAAGTGCTGCTTCAGAAAGCATATGCCCAACTTTAGGCACGTAAATAATCTCATCGACTTCAATGAAACTATTCATGTGCTTAAAGTTAGACATGTGCTTATGTAACTTCCTGAATGAAGGCCCCAGTGGTTAGACTATACAAAAAGATACCTCTTATGGGCCAGATTTGGACAGCCTTACTCACACTGACTGGCTCCTTGTTCTGAGTAGTGCTGTTAAAATCCACAGGACTGCATATGGTGGATGTTCCTACTCGTGTGAGTAAGGGTAACAGAATCTAATCCTAGACAAAACTCTGGCTCAGCATTCACGTGCTCTTCTAACTGTAGGCTTAAATGTGAAACTCTAGCTTCAGCTCAAATCTGAGATTAAAAAGGAAATCTGATGTTGTATGTCTATGTAAATATTAGCGCTGGTAGTATACAACTGCACACACACACACCCATCACCTTGGAACTATGAAAGAAAAATTTCTGAACAGAAAAGAGAAAAGTGCTTGTAAATATTTCTTGGAAAATTAAATCCTTGACTGTCAGTGACAAGTGGACTACATGGAGTATTTTCAGACAAGGAGCAAGGGGTTAAGTTGTCTTCAGTGTGGGTTGTCACAGGTCATGTCTACTTGCATGATAATAGCAAAGCAGTGCTCTGTGGATTCCCGCTTCCTATTGTGTTTTACAGGCTAAGTCATTCTAAAGTAAACTGTTGTTTTACAAAGTAGTGAAACCTTATCTTGCACACACACAAAAAATAGTTCTACTGGCACAAATGACAATTCCAGCTGTTTTTTTCTGTGATCTAAATTCTGGGGAGTGACTTTGAAGTGGAAAGCACCTCACCCGACTAACATTTTGCAAACTTTGCACTGTTTCTCTAAGCCTGACCCCTGAACTGATTGTATGATGACTAATTCACATGCTAAGATTGGGGTATATCAGTATCACTGAACTGCCTGCATTTGTCATTAGAGGTTTCTTGTAAAAAGAAAGATGAAAGTGAAGTCTGTAATTTTATATGAACAGCAGACTATGGTATAAATACATGCAGAAGATGCAATTTATAGAAGAAATTTACAGCTTTACATTTTAATGATTTTTTTAAAAATTAGCCTTTAAAATGATGCAAAATCTCCATAAAGAGCAGTGCCAAATCCAGCTCTCACTTAGGGCTAAATTCTCCTCATCTTACTCACAGGAATAATTCTATTCTCCTCAGTAGGACTATTCTTGTGGACTAAGAACAGATGTGGGGACCTAATCCTGCTCTCAATAAAGTCAGTGAGAGTTTTACCATGGAGTTCACTGGCAGCAAGATCTGATCATTACACTAGTGCAAATCTGGAGGCACTCCAATGACTTCAGTGGAGTCATTCCTAATTTACGTGGCTGTAATGGAAAAAAGGATTTCAGCTCCAATTTTCCAAGGTTTGCAAATCAGATTTTTTTTTATCTGTTTCCAAATAGATTTGCTTCAAGAAAAAACTGGCAATTTTCTTTAAAGGGCATACTGGGGAGAATATTGAGCTAATCTATATGTCTAGTCTACCTAGCTTGCTCAGTCATTTACTTACACCAGATTCTGATCTTGCTTATAGCAGAATAAGTCAAAAAATAACACCACTGAACTCACCTGAGAGTGCATGGAAAATCAGGCCTTGGATGAATGTGATTATAAAATGTCACAATTACTTCTGCGATGATAGACTGTTATGTTTAAGTGTGTCCATGTTATGGAGCTGCAGCACTGTTTCTGGGGAAGTGTTCAGTAGAAACTGGTTGCAAATAACATGCTTAGCCTGTTTTTTGAATATATGGTCAAATGATTGTCACAAATATCTATGGTGTTAGCAAAAACAACGAGGAGTCCTTGTGGCACCTTAGAGACTAACAAATTTATTTGGGCATAAGCTTTTGTGGGCTAAAACCCATGTCATCAGATGCATGGAGTGAAAAATACAGTAAGCAGTATATATATACAGCACATGAAAAGATGGGAGTTGCCTTACCAAGTGGAGGGTCAGTGCTAAGGAGGCCAATTCAATTAAGGTGGAAGTAGCCTATTCTCGACAGTTGACAGGAAGGGGTGAATATCAAGAGAGGGAAAATTACTTTTGTAGTGCTAATGAGGCCAATGCAATCAAAGTGGACGTTGCCCATTTCCAACAGTTGACAAGAAGGTGTGAGTATCAGCAGAAGGAAAATTACTTTTTGTAGCAAAGAGTCCTGTGGCACCTTATAGACTAACAGACGTATTGGAGCATGAGCTTTCGTGGGTGAATACCCACTTCGTCGGATGCATGGATATTCACCCACGAAAGCTCATGCTCCAATACGTCTGTTAGTCTATAAGGTGCCACAGGACTCTTTGCTGCTTTTACAGATCCAGACTAACACGGCTACCCCTCTGATACTTTTTGTAGTGACCCATCCACTCCCAGTCTTTATTCAGGCCTAATTTGATGGTGATGGTGTTACTGAAACGCTTCTAAGGGCATGTCTACACTACGAAATTAGGTCGATTTTATAGAAGTCGATCTGTAGCAACCGATTTTATACAGTCGATCATGCATGTCCCCACTAAGCGTATTAAGTCGGCGGAGTGCATCCTCAATACCGTGGCTAACATTGACTCACAGAGTGGTGCAATGTAGGAAGCTATCCCACAGTTCCTGCTGCCCATTGGAATACTGGGTTAAGCTCCCAATGCCTAATGGGGCAAAAACATTGTTGCGGGTGGTTTTGGTACATGTCGTCAGTCTCCCCTCCCTCCCTCCCTCCTTGAAAGCAATGGCAAACAATCATTTTGCGCCTTTTTTCCTGGGTTATCCGTGCAGATACCAGAGCATGGCAAGCATGGAGCCCGCTCATCTGCACACTGCTTTTGTGAGCATTGCAAACACCTTATGCATTATCCTGCAGAATGTGCAGAGCCTAGCTAGGAGCCGTCAGCACAAGGAAGATTGTGAGGAGGACATGAACACAGACGTTCCTGAATGTGGCAATTGGGATATCATGGTGGCATTGGGGCATGTTGATACAGTGGAACGCTGATTCTGGGCCCGGCAAACAAGCACAGACTGGTGGGAGCGCATAGTGTTGCAGGTATGGGATGATTCCCAGTGGCTGCGAAACTTTCGCATGCGTAAGGCCACTTTCATGGAACTTTGTGAGTTGCTTTCTCCTGCCCTGAAGGGCAGGAATACCAAGATGAGACCTGCCCTGACAGTTGAGAAGCGAGTGGCGATAGCTCTGTGGAAGCTTGCAATGCCTGACTGCTACCGGTCAGTCGGGAATCAATTCAGAGTGGGCAAACCATGGGGACTGCTGTGATCCAAGTAGCCAGGGCAATCAATACCCTTCTGCTAAGAAGGGTAGTGACTCTAGGAAATGTGCAGGTCATAGCGGATGGCTTTGCTGCAATGGGGTTCCCTAACTGTGGTGGGGCGATAGACGGAACGCATATCCCTATCTTGGCACCGGACCACCTTGCCAAAGAGTACATAAACCGCAAGGGGTACTTCTCAATGGTGTTGCAAGCACTGGTAGATCACAAGGTCCATTTCACCAACATCAACATGGGATGGTTGGGAAAGGTGCATGACGCTTTCATCTTTTGGTGGGCCATTCAGAAAACTGCAAGAAGGGACTTTCTTCCCAGACCAGAAAATTACTGTTGGGGATGTTGAAATGCCAATAGTTATCCTTGGGGACCCAGTCTACTCCTTGGTCCCAGGGCTCATGAAGCTATACACGGGCAGCCTGGACAGCAGTAAGGAGCAATTCAACTATAGGCTGAGCAAGTACAGAATGGTGGTAGAATGTGCCTTTGGATGTTTAAAAGGGTGCTGGCACAGTTTAGACCTCAGCAAAAGCAATATTCCCAGTGTTATTGCTGCTTGCTGTATGCTCCATAATATCTGTGAGAGTAAGGGGGAGACATTTAGGGCGGGTGGAAGGTTGAGGCAGGTTGCCTGGCAGCCAATTTTGAACAGCCAGCCATCAGGGCAATTAGAAGAGCACACCGAGGTGTGCTGCGCATCAGAGAGGCTTTGAAAAACTGTTTCATGACTGACCAGGCTATGGTGTGACAGTTGTGTGTGTTTGTCCTTGATGTAAAGCAACCCCCTTTGGTGAATGTACTTCCCTGTAAGCCAACCCCCCCTCCCCCCGCCCTTCAACCACGGCTGGCACAGGAAATAAAGTCCGTATTGCTCTGAATCCATTCATTCTTTATTTATTAAAAAAAAACTTGAGAGCACCGTCAATGCTGACTAGTAAAAGGAAGCCCGGGTGTACAAAGGGTTTGATAACGGGGTGGGGTGGGGGAGGAGGGAAGGACAAGGCCACATTGCTTGTTGTCGTCACACTACAAATCAAAGCTGTTAGAATGACAGCCTTCTGTTTCTTGGGCCATCCCCTGGAGTTGAATGGCAGGGTTCCCAGAGCCTCCTTCTGTTCTTGGGCATCTGGGTGAGGAGGATATGGAACCTGGCGGTTACACAATGGTTGCAGAGGTGGTCTGTACTCTAGTTGCCTTTCCTGCAGCTCCACCAGACGCCTCATCATGTCCATTTGCTCCCCCATTAGCCTCAGCATCTCCTCCTGCATGTTCCTATCACGCTCACTGTATGCTATCCTGGCCTCTGCCACTGAATGCCTCCATGCATTCAGCTGTGCCCCATCAGTGTGGGAGGACTGCATGAGCTCTGAAAACATGTCATCGCAAGTGTGTTTTTTTCGCCTTCTAATCTGCGATAACCTCAGGGACGGAGTTAATGCAGGGAGCATAGAAGCATTTGCAGCTGCGGGCACATGTGTTTTAGGAACAAGGTTGCATTTTGCCTTTCACATTGAGTTCCTGCCGGTATGGTGACACATCACACACGGCTGGGCAAGAGAAATTGGTTTGCACGCAGCCATGGTAAGCCAAAGGGTATATGGGGTTGGCTTCTTCCTCGTTCATAATATGTGGGAATGGTTTCAATCTGCAGTGCCTTTCTTTCCCATAGCAACCAATGCCAGTTGTGTTTGCCGTAGTTTTGGGGTGGATGTGCAGCACACCTCGCCCCCGCCCGCCCTCCCTCTCCCCCGCGTGGCTATTCTCCGGGATGATCACTTTTAGCCAAGCACAAACAGCCCAGCATGCCCGGGGTCTAATGTGTCCGGGATCAGCAAACAGAGGGGATTACTGTTCCCTTACAAAACTTCCCCTATTTCAACTAGGTGACCATGAATGATATCACTCTTCTGAGGCTGACACAGAAAGATAAAGACCGAATGTTGCATGAATGCGACCAAAACCCAAGACCATTCGCTGCCTTCTTTGTGCTGCAATGATTCCAGACCACTCACTATTGGCTTTTCGTGGTAAAGTATCCTACCGTGGAGGATGAAATAAGGCAGCCCTCCCCAGAAACCTTCTGCAAAGGCTTTCAGAGTACCTCCAGGAGAGCTTCATGGAGATGTCCCTGGAGGATTCCCGCTCCATCCCCAGACACGTTAACAGACTTTTCCATTAGCTGTACTGGCCGCAAATGCATCCCAATTATTCAGGGCAAATCAAACATTAAACACAATTGCTTTTAATCCCTGTAGTGTCATTACAAATGTGCACTCACCAGAGGTGCCTTCTCTGCCACCCTGGGTACAATAGGCCCTGGGAGGGTATTGGCTCCAGGGTGATGAAAAGGTCCTGGCTGCCAGGGAGAACGGATTCTCCGCTTGCCTGCTGTGCATTCTCCTCCTCCTCTTCCTCATCCACAAAATCCTCATCTGTGTTGCGTGAGGCTGCCACCTTGCAGTGTCCACGGAGAGTGTTGGGGTACTGGTAGGGTCCCCCCCTAGAATGGCATGCAGCTGATTATAGAAGCGGCATGTCTGGGGCTCTGAGCTGCAGCTACCATTTGCCTCCTTTGTCTTTTGGTAGGCTTGTCTGAGCTCCTTAATTTTCACTCGGCACTGCTGTGCATCCCTGGTGTAGCCTCTCTCCAGCATGCCCTGTGCGATTTTGGCATATATATCAACATTTCTTCTGCTGAATCGGAGTTCTGCCTGCACAGATTCTTCTCCCCATACTGCAATCAGATCCAGTGTCTCCCGTTCGCTCCAGGCTGGAGCTCGTTTGCAATTCTGGGACTGCATGGTCAGCTGTGCTGCTGAGTTCGCCACGCTGACCAAACAGGAAATGAAATTCAAAAGTTCCCGGTGCTTTTCCTGTGTACCTGGCTAGTGCATTGGAGTTGAAAGTGCTGTCCAGAGCGGTCACATTGGAGCACTCTTGGATAGCTCCCAGAGGCCAATACCATCGAATTGCACAGTGCTGCATCTACACTACCCCAAATTCGACCCAGCAAGGTTGATTTTAGTGCTACTCCCCTCATCTGGGAAGAGTACAGCAGTCGATTTTAAGAGCCCTTTAGGTTGGCAGAACAGGGTTGGTTGTGTAGATGCATTCATGATAAAATCGACCTAACACGGCTAAATTCGACCTAACCTCATAGTGTAGACCAGGCCTAAGATAACTGTAGGTCCATCTCACATAAGAGTTACTCATAGCCAGATCCTTTCGCTCTTCTATTGAGTGTTACCGTACCACTACCAATTTCCATGATCCTACTCTTGGAATAAGGTTCTCATGTGCGTAAGAGTAGCAGATTGGGCTCCACATGAGGAAAGGCTTGCAGACGGGGCCAGCTCTAGACACCAGCAAACCAAGCACGTGCTTGGGGCAGCACAATTTCAGGGGCCGCATTCCGCCACTGCTTTCGGCAGTTGCGCTCCCGGAGGTCTTCTTTTTGTTTGTTTGTTTTTTGCTTGGGGCAGCAAAAAACCTAGAGCCGGCCCAGCTTCCAGACAGAATACTGCTTACTTGAGCGAGAATTTGAAGGCTCTGTGTGCATATGCACAAGGGAATTATAACATATGGAATGTACATGCTATTGTATACACACCCTCCTCCAAACTCAAAGGGTTAGATTGTGTTTTTAGGCATAGTTTTGAGCAAAGTGTGGTGCTAGGGTGACCAAATGTCCGGATTTTATAGGGACAGTCCCTATTTTTGGGTCTTTTTCTTATATAGGCTCCTATTATCCCCCACCCCCTGTCCCAATTTTTCACATTTGCTGTCTGGTCACCCTAGGTGGTGCATAAACTGCAACACCCCAGCATCAGCCCCAGGAACTGAGGCACAACTGCTGCAGGGGAATGGGGAGAAGAAAGTAATTTGCTGCTGGCCTATCATTACTCCATCCCTTGCATTGGGTCAGCTGTGCTGAACCCACTCACTCCTGAAGAACCCCTTTATTCCTACACAACTGCACCAATGGTACAGATAGCCCAGAGAATAGTGAATGCGAGATGCTTATTATCTCTTATACTCCTGTGCAGACACATAGTCTAATTTACAATCTAGCCCAAGGTGTTTCTGCACACGGACTTTGTATTTACTTGAACAGATTAATGTTCTGTTAATATAAATTAATAATAATCCAATGAAACGTCCTAGTAAATGCTGCTGTAAAATTGTTCTCTACCAGCACTGCCCCACCCCCAGCCCCAAATAGCCAAAAGTGAATAATGATATTTTGAACAGGATCCTAAAGAATCATTTCCGTAGCACGGTCCAATTCTTTTAAAGACATAAGTACATGGAATTCTTCAAATGATGTGGGGGGACAATAAGTGAAGCTTAAAAAGAAAGTAAAAGATTAAAAGGGAAACAAATATAAGGGAAACTCAAAGGGGGGAAAAGATCAAAAAGAGGATTAACCATGTTACTTCTTGTCTTTTCAGAAATTAAAGAAGTATGGCGGGTAAGGAATTTGTTTCCTTTTGGCCCTAGAAAAATGCCAATTATGGTAGCTAAACTGCCAGGATCGCATATCAGTATGCTTTGGAAATGTGAGAAATGGATGGGAAATATAAACACAAGGCAATAGCTTACAGTTATGTTATGAATTAAGCCAGAAAAATATCAAGATTTAGTCACTGAATAAGCTGCCAAAGTGAATCTTTCCTGATGAACTTGAGCAGAATCAGATAGAAGCCATAGTACTGTAGTTTCAGAAATCATAAGTCCCTGGTGCTCTTTACTTTCCACACTCCACAGTCTTTACACACGCAAAACTCCCATTAAAGTCAGTGCACAGGGACTTTAAGACTGATCTCCAGTCCATTATTCTTCGCATTTTTTTTATAGAAGCCTTTAGGATAAAAGGCTCCTCCTTAGCGATGATGATTTCACCAGTTGTTTTGCTAGACTAGCTTTCCTGTTTTTAAGTGGTTATTAAAATATAATAAAATAATAATAATATGAAATGTAAGAAAACAGTTTTCTTTCAGGCCATAGTAATACTTAGCACTTATGTAACACTTTACTACTGAGGCATTCAAAGCTGTCTATGGGATTTTAAAATGGTTCAATGTGTCTAGATCTCCAAGGAGGCTTTGAAAATCACAGCATATGCCTTCCAAGTCATCTGTAAATATTAAGTAATTAAGCTTCATAACATCCCAATGAAGTAGGATTATCCTTAATTTACAGATGGGCAAATGGAGAGCCAAAGCCTCATAGGTTTTAATTCAGCAAAGTGAATAAACATGGGCTTAACTTTAAGCATGTGAGTAGTGCTACTCCAGTAGGACTACTCATCATGCTCCAAGTTATGTCTATATTTAAGTGCTTTGCTGTACTGGGGCCATAATGCATATTTTTTTCCACCAAGTTCAGCATATGTGGCAGAGCTGGGACTGGAACTTAGCAGTTCTTGATGACACGTCCTATGCTCATACAGTGATATAAGGCCTGATCCAGCTTCCACTAAAGTTAATTGGAGTAAGATTGGGCCCATAAACTCAGTCTGGAATCTGTATTTTTTTCCCTATTCTCTTATAAAGTATCATAACATCAGTTCCTGGAGCTTTGAAACCATTCAGTTAAAGCTGGGGAGATCTTATCCTGAAGGCAATGCTCCCCAATCACAACTGGGGCCCGATTTTCTCAAGAACTCAGGTCCAGTTTAGGAACCCAGTTGAAGCACTTAGTGCTCAGATTTTCAAAAATTTCCAACACCCAGCAGATCCTATGTGGGCGGGGGAGGGTGTGGCGGGATAGAAGGGGAAATGAGGAGATGTTCTGCGACTATGGGGAAGAGGCAGCTGGCTCCAGGGTGGGAAGGGGGGTGCCAGGGATTCCTACTTTCTCCCAGACCTATTCTTGCCTCTCCAGGTCCTGCTCCCTGTTCCCCAACCCCATCCTGTGCCCCATGACAACCACTCTATCCTCTCTGGGTCCTGCTCTCACCTCCGTCCCACTCAGGCATGCGTAAGTTTACAGGAGGACAGAGCAGCTTCAATATTTCCACTGCCGGAGCTCTAGCCCAGTCCCCACCTGGCAGTTCCACTTCCACTGGCTGGCTCCCATTGGGGATCTGGCCATTATGGTAAAATCAGACCTGTAGTCCCAGCCCTGTACTTCAGGTATTACAGGGCTAGAGCTCTATGACTGCCATAGGGAGAAGGGAGCCACCTACAATACCCCTTGTAGGGGATCAGCATATGCTAGCCTGGTTTACTATGACTGCCTCCTCCTTGCCCCTTTTTGGGAAGGTCACGCAGGGTGACAGCAATCCCTTGCCCTCCTCCAGTTGCATTGGGCCCACCATGATTTAACCCATTATGATACTGGTGTTAAGATTTTCTAAAGTGACTAGTTAGTCTGGGTGCCTCTGCTTTTGGGTAGAAATACACGGGAACCAGAAATTGTGAGATTTTTAAATTTGCCTGACCCTTTATTGAAATGCTTGTACTCAGTTTTTCTGAAACGTTGTCCTAACTGACATGTTCCCATGGAATGTGTCAATTTCACTGAATCGGCTGGGAAAATGGTCCATCGGAAAATTTTCAACGCGCTATAGTACCAAACTGGAGACACTGTCAGAAAGTGCCAAGCCTTCTGAATAGCAGGCTCTTCTAAGATGTTTCCAAATTGCGCTCCCGAACGCTGGTACATCACAAACCACCAGTCACTTTTGAAAACCTTGACCTGAGATTCTACAATGTGTAAAATGAACTTTAAGAAAATTAAGAAATGCAAAATGATGTAGTAATGCTTTCCTCCACATTACAGCCTGGTTAATGGGTGTTTGGGGTGAACTGGGAACTCAGGACTGACTTGATAGGAGGACTAAATGAGATTTACTGGCTGGCTAACCACGGCTGACACCTCACCGACTAAAATATGGACCTCTAGAAATGATCACATGAGTTTCTACTGTTTAAGATAAAGTCACAAGCTACAGAGGCTGGCTATTTAATACTGTAGATTCCCCTCCTCTAGGAATGGAAATAGAAAGGGACACATAATAGACACTGACTAGGGGTTAAACTACAACATACTTAAGTACACATCTCAGTTATAAAAGAAATACGCAATTGGACTTTGTTTTACACTTTGCTCTACGGGTATTTTTTTTAATTATAATTTAAAATCATTTAAGCAATCACCTTTTAAAATATTTTCCTTACTTTTTAAAAATAAAATACAAAAGTGCCACTAAATCAACATTTTACCTTTTTTATTGATCATTTGGGTTTTCTTCACTACTCTGCATATCTTTCCCCACCAAATTCAGCACAGTCCCAATTTAAATTTAATTCTTTCATTTAAAGTAACAAAATCAAGCAGAATGTGTAATTAAAATAAATGTTTATATTACAAGGAGCTACAGTTGAAATGCCACAAAACTTTGAGGCTGAAGAAAGAAACCAATTGAATTTAAAGTGTGGCTGAGGCTTTCACCACTTTTTCCTTTAAAAGAATGCTTATAGTTTTATCAGTAAAAATAAAATAAAAGATTAATGGCATATTTGGGAGCTCTAGTTGGGAGTCAAAGCTGGGAATCATCCAAGGTAGGAACTCCAGTGGCTAAGCCTGAGGCCTGATTTATACTTAAAACTTAGGTGGACATAGCTACAGCACTAAGGGGGTGTGAAAAATCCATACCCTTGGGCCCTGTAGCTCTGCCAACCTAACCCCCGGTGTAGAAGCAGGTGGGCTGTTGGCAGAATGCTTCTGTTGCCCTAGCTCCTGTTACTCAGGGAGCTGGAGTTCCGACAGCAATGGAAAAACCCCTTCCGTCACTGTAGGTTGTGACTACACTACAGGGTTATAGCAGTATAGATACAGCTTCATGATATTATGAACTATAGGAGGGATTCGCCCTTCAATTGTTCCCTGTATGCTGTTTGGCAGTGTAGCCACAAAGCTGTCAGGAGAATTCCCCCAGCATAGGCTCCACACTGGGCTATCATAATGCCATCCTATGGTGCTTCCCTCCCCCTTGCAAGCCCTAATGTAAGGGGAGTGGCCCAGGACATGTTCAGGAGGAGGCATGGAGTCACATTGCTCTCTGTGGAGGGTCTGTGAGGCTCCATGTTGCAGAGCCAACTATAGACAGACCTCAGAGAGGCCTGGGGATTGCACTGGCTCCAGTGACAGCTCAGAACTGGGAGGGTGCCAATGTGGCTTAAGCCAACTTTGCCCCACCTCCACATGGGCTGACCAATTAATAAAGTTGGTATCTAAAGTGTGGGTCCAATCCCACATTGCTTATGCATGCAAAACTCTCATGGAAGAGAATTGGCCCAGTCCTGAAGGCCTTATTTGGGCAAAACTCCTGTTGGGGCAAATCTTCAAACAAGAGAAAAGTCAGAGTACGAGTGCTGAGGATGGGGGGGAAGGGAGCTCCAAAGCAGAAGAGCTAGGGGGAACAAATCCTGAGCCTCGGCAAGCTGGGTAAGTTCTGGATGGTCATGAGGCTGGTCTGCTGCAGGTGACTGTTAGCAATGGGATAGAATAGTAGCCATCAGCCATTGCTTGGTGTTATGCTGGATCTGAACCTTGTCAATTAGTACTGTTCTACAGCCTTGTGACACCCGCCATGATGTAGTATACATACACGATACATATGGGAGTGTGGAAACCAAGGGGAGTCTTCAGAAGAAGACTAGATGCCCTTCTGGAAGATATGCTTCAGTCACACACAAGTAGTTGGGCTCAATACAGAAAGAACCGGATTGAATTCTATGGCCTACATTATACAGGAGATCAGACTAAATGAGCTAATGATCTCATCTGGCCTCAAAATCTAAGAATCTGTGAAAACCCCTATGTGATGCTCCACTGGTTTGTGTACATATGCAAGCACCAAGGTAGCATATGAAAAGCTTTTGGGCGTTATATGTCTTTTAATCTGGCCGGTGTAAGAACTGCAGGATCAGAATTATGGACTATTCTTTTGAAAAAATATATCACAATCATTTTTAAAAGAAGCAGTACATCCATTTAGTAAGACATAGGCCATACATACACCTCTACCACGATATAACGTGACCCGATATAACATGAATTCGAATATAACACAGTAAAGCAGTGGTCCAGGGGGACAGGGCTGCACACTTCAGTGGATCAAAGCAAGTTCAATATAACGCGGTTTCACCTATAACGCGATAAGATTTTTTGGCTCCCAAGGACAGCGTTATATTGGGGTAGAGGTGTATATAGCGGGAGGGTGGATGTATTTAAGAACATTTAACTGCACTTATAAGAAAAATAAGAATAATTGCACACAGGGATAAAGGCTAGTCTACACTACTGCACTACATCCACACAACTGCACCAATGCAGCTGCACCACTGTAGCATGTCTGGTGAAGACGCGCTATGCTGATGGGAGAGCACTCTGCCATTGGCATAGTTACTTCACCTCCCGGCGACATAGCACAGTGTGGACACTGCTTTAAGTCAATGTAATTCGCGTTGCTCAGGGGGAGTGGCTTTTTCACACCCCTCAGCGATGCAAGTTACATTGACTTAAGCGGTAGTGTAGAGAAGCCCTCAGAAAAACTGAAAGCATTGTCCTATAATCATACACAGCACAGGAAACCATATCAGCATGAGAACTGAAAGAAGGGAAGTGAGGCAAAGAAGAAACAAGCAGCTTAACATTTGGTAATGGCCTCAGGGATAAGCCTCACCAATGATGAAGACGCTGAATAGTTGATAAAGCTTCTGAACTGTCTCCAGGTCTGAGACAAGAAAGCAATAGTTCTGCTCTTATCAGCAGCCACTCTCTCATATTTGTGTATGAAGCTAACTTTATTCAGCAAAGGTTAAAAGCAATGCGTCTTCCCGGGTTTATTGTGATTTTTTATGACATAGGCTGAGTGGTTGGATAATAAACAGTGCATGTCCAAAGGCCATACTGGCTGGCTAGCCACAAGTGCTCAGCGTTATAAGGCCATTTGGTCATTGACTCCGAGGCAACACAAATGCATCAAACAATGTTTTAAACAATGTTGTTCCATTGATTCTTTTTGGTGGTATGCTGCACTTTGCCGCAGCTACTTGCTCGTGGGAACACGGTTTAACAGTAAGTCAACAAAGCATTTTCTGATTGGTCTGATCCAATCCTACATATGTGCGTTGACTTCAAGGACTACTCATGTGAGACATAGTTTGTAGGATTAAGACCTGTCACATAATGACCACTCCACTGGCTGGGGACTGGCCAGAGCACTGCTTTCCAGCTTGGCCCACAGCATGACTTTGCCACCTTCCACAAGTTTCCCACACATAGCCAGAGGGAGTGGGTGGTGTACAGCCAGCAGTGCAAAACTCCTGTTGACTTCAGTGGGAGTAGTAGCAGGCTCCCTATTTTTGTATTTCAGTTATTGGTGCAAGTTTTTGACAGCATTATTCTAACTGACATAGCTATTTTCATACGGTAATTCTGAGTCTCTATATATGTGTGCACTTGATATATATACATACAATATATATGAAACTATATACAGAATATACTCACAGCCATGCAGATCTATTATGGGCTCTGCTTTATGAACATGGGGATGTTATATATACACATGGAAGCAAAATATGTATCCATACATTACATGAAAAGCTTTTAGCAATCCACTAAAAATGTACAGCCATTGTTTGTTAGCCCTTGGAAGAGCCAAACCAGACTGAAAGTGGGAGCTGCTGCTCAGACGGCAGCTTTTCATGCACCTGTTATATGAAGCAATATGAACTAATACAATATTGTAATGAATCATGGGTAGACGTTCAGGGGTTCCAGCTATTATTTTTGACTGTTTCATTGACAGTCGATGGCTTGAACCGATTTTGTGCTCATTTTATATATTTCCCTATTAGGAATTACGTTTTATGGAGTTTAAGGCCAAAAGGAAAAACATTACATACAGAACACATTGAAGGGCTTTCACAGTTGCTGACACATGAAAAACTTACCTTTTACACATCAGCAATAATCAACAGCATTCTGGTAACAGGAAGTAACTTTCCTATATATCATTGCAGAGATTAGCATGCTTTACTGACTACCTTCAGCTGCACTCCTTTGAAAAATTAAATATATCTTGGTTACATAAATAGGTTAGTAACATTAGCTTTTTTTTTTTAACTGGATAAAATTATCTTGGTTGTTCTATAAAGGAATGATGAAGCTCTAGGTTACACACTAAGGGCCAAATTTTTAGAGATACATAGATACCTGAAGATGCAAGTAGACACCCAGTGGGATTTTCAAAAGCACCTAGGTACCTATTGCCCACTGAAATCAGTCTAAGGCCTAAAGCCCAGATTTGTAAAGGTATTTAGGCATTGCTGCACTCAGCGTTGCAATGCTTAACTAATTTAGCAGCCTAAAACTCATTTTCTAAAGTTAATTATGAATGGGATTTAGGCTCCTAAGTGCCTAAATCACTTTTGAAAATGAGATTAGCATTGCAACGCTGAGTGCAGCAATGCCTAAATACCTTTACAAATCTGGGCCTGCATGATTTTGAAAATCCCATGAAGCTCTTATTTTGTATCTTTAGGTGCCATACCTTTGAAAAATTGGCCCTAAATCACTCTCACTCTCTCTCTCACACACACACAGATTTTCAAACACATAAATTGTGGGTAGGTGCCTGACGCTCGTTGACTTTCAAGGAGCTGCTAATGGCCATTCATATCTCTGAAAACCTCTCTACAACAGTGTTAACATTTACCAGCACTTACCACACTGTTGTATCTCAAATATTGTATTTGTTTCCAGTGGAAAATTTTGGCTTCCAGAGACCACTGTGCAAAAACTGTTGGAAAATGTAGGTTATTTGAATGGTGACCACTGTATTACTGCCCAGAAAAACAAATGGAAAATTGACACCATTTAAAAACATATAACCAGTGCAGCTTATTCAAAAATAACAACAAAAATAAGTAAAGAGGCATTAACATAGACACCAAATCAAATATGTACCAAGCTGCAAGGATTTTTTTGGTGGTGACTCAACATATAAATAAGAAAGAAAAGAAAGAAAGAAAATATATGAAAAGTTTGGATGATGTCATAGAGCATAAAGGTAGTTTCTTAAAGATCACGGCTGTGCTCTTGATTCATCTTTAGATCAGAAATTCTTCTGAATTCTGGTATCTATTAAATAATTGATTGGTCATCCGCTGCACATAGGGATCCAGGAATGGACTCCATATTACACAATATGTAGTCAGTTTATTTATATGGACAAAAAAATCTTTAGCTCATACTTGCTATCTCCAAAAGCAAACTGAAGCAGTGTTCATAGTTGGTATCAGTTTTACCTTCCAGGTGGTTGGGGTTCATATTTTGGCTGCATGTATGGCCCTCCAGAACCATTTCTGCTTAGAACTTGATAACAAAAACAAAAAAGCTAGTATAACACAAGACCTATGTAGATAGACAAAGGATCCACATAATTATGAGCACTTCTGGCAAGCATTTCAGTAGGCACATCTTAAGTCTCCTAATTTGGGGAGGAGATTCCTGGTTTTAGCCTCTATGTCCCCTGCTCCTCCCTTCCTTAAGGACTGTTCATCCCAATGCCCTGTTTCCAAGGATATGTGAGTGGGCTGGTTGACTTTCTGCTCAGCCATGCTGTCTCTAGCTCTCCTTCTCTGCATAAATCTATTGTATTATGAAGTGCTTGGGGGCAGAGAACAAAAGAGCCAAGTGACAGAGCAAATTAAGATGGAGTCAGCTCAAATGCCTGTCTTTTAGCTTCAGGTCAGGAAAGCACTCTGTCACCAGCACTTCAGTGATGGAGGAAAGGGAGAAATCACAGACAGTTCCTGCAAAGCTACAGTAACTGAGGAGGAGAAACTCCAGGAAGAGGATGGTGCTGAAATATAAGGATAACAGAAGAGAGCTCATGGTGCTTCATCTTCGAGTCACCAGGGCCCGATGAAATACATCCTAGAATACTCAAGGAACCGACTGAGAGATATCTGAGCCATTAGCGATTATCTTCAAAAAGTCATGGAAGATGGGAGAGATTTCAAAGGGAAAATATAGTGCCCATCTATAAAAAGGGGAATAAGGACAACTTGGGGAATTACAGACCAGTCAGCTTAAATTCAGTACCTGAAAAGATGATGGAGCAAATAATTGCAAATTCATTGCTTAAACACCTAGAAGATAATAAGGTGATAAGTTACAGTCAGCATGGATTTGTCAAGAATAAATCATGTCAAACCAAACTAACAGCTTTCTTTGACAGAATAATAAGCCTTGTGGATAGTGGGGAAGTGGTAGATGTGGCATAGCTTGACTTCAGTATGGCTTTTGATACCGTCTTGCATAACTTTTTCATAAACAAACTAGGAAAATACAAACTAGATGGAGCTACTATAAAGTGGGTGCATAATTGGTTGAAAAACCATTCCCAGATAATAGTTATCAGTGGTTCACAGTCATGCTGGAAGGGCATATCAAGTGGGGTCCCGCAAGGATCATTTCTGGGTCAGGTTCTGTTCAATATCTTCATCAAGATTTAGATAATGGCATAGAGAGTACACTTATAAAGTTTGCGGACACTATCAAGCTGGGAGGAGTTGCAAGTGCTTTGGAGGATATGATTAAAATTCAGAATGCTCTGGACAACCTGGAGAAATGGTCTGAAGTAAATAGGATGAAATTCAACTAGGACAAATGCAAAGTACTCCTGTTAGAAAGGAACAATCAGTTGCACACATACAAACTGGAAAATGACTGCCTAGGAAGGAGTACTGTGGAAAGGGATCTGGGGGTCATTGCGGATCAAAAGCTAAATATGAGAAAAACTGTAGAAAAAAAAAAAAAAAGCAAACATCATTCTGGGATGTATTAGCAGGTGTGTTGTAAGCAAGACACAATAAGTAATTCTTTCACTCTACTCTGTGCTAACGCCTCAACAGGAGTATTGTGTCCAGTTCTGGGCACCACATTTCAGGAAGGATATGGACAAATTGGAGAAGGTCCAGAGAAGAGCAACAAAAATGATTAAAGGTCTAGAAAATATGACCTATAAGGGAAGGTTGAAAAAACTGGGGTTGTTTGGTCTGGAGAAGAGAAGACTGAGAGGGAACATGATAACAGTTTTCAAGTACATAAAAGGTTGTGACAAGGAGAAGAGAGAAAAGTTGTTCTCTTTAACCTCTGAGGATAGGACAAGAAGCAATGGGCTTAAATTACAGCAAGGGTGATTTAGGTTGGACATTAGGAAAAACTTCTTAACTGTCAGGGTGGTTAAGCACTGGAATAAATTGCCTAGGAAGGTTGTGGAATCTCCATCATTGGAGATTTTTAAGAGCAAGTTAGACAAATACCTGTCAGGGATGGTCCAGATAATAATTAGTCCTGCCTTCAGTGTAGGGGACTGAACTAGACCACTTGAGGTCCCTTCCAGTCCTATGATCCTATGATCTGCAATGGTAGCATATATGAAGAAGCAACAATGTAATTACAGCCACTGTTTCCCACTTGCATCTAGAATAACCAGAGTTTTTTCAATTTATTTTACAATTCCCCTCCCCTTCCAGTGAAATAAAAGTAAAAGAAAAAAAAGTATGGAAAAGTGGGAGAACTTCCCCCACTATACTATTTTAAAAATAATGTTATATTTCATTTAAACATTTTTCATTAAATAATTTGAAATTTTTTGAATGAAGTGTAAAAAATTCATTTTTCCAAATTCAATTCTATTTATTAACCAACCCTTCTGATAAATAAATAAGAAACTCATACATTTGAAATTTCAATTAAAAAAATCTGCATTTGCAATCTACTTGTGTGTAATACTGAATTAGAATTATTGATTCTTCTCTTGGGAAACATACGTTTTAGCACGTAGACTGCAAAACCATTACAAATTGAGACTCTGCATTTTGTGAAACCATCCCAAGAGAGCTGCTCCCCTACCCCAAACCTGAACCCCCACCCCACCCTTTGCACCCACCCTGAACCCAACCCCCCACCCTACATCCCTACCGCCCAGGCACAGGCTCACCTCTGTCTTTCCTTATGCAGGTCTGGCAAAAGCACAATGCTTTCCTGCTGCAGTATGGGATACATACTTTGCAAAATGCCACATGAAAACGCATAGTGTAGTAATGAGTCTGTCATACAAACAGCCCGTGGGGCTCATAGGCTGCCTATGGACAGCCCTGTCTTAAATGTGTGCGGAGTGCTTATATAATAAAAACAGTTTGAATTGAAGATAACATTTTTTTTCCCCTTTGTGATAGCCAGGTTAAATTGTATCAATATATTTAGCACAATACCACAGTTTAGGACAAAATAATCAGTGCTTTGCAAGTCTTCATAACTGTTTATTCATTATAAATAGTAAATATTTACTGCACTTTTTACATGAAAGACATTTTTTTTTACAACACATGTGTTGTTGGTAGAGGCTGCAACACAAAGATAATATTTCTTTTGTTCCATCACCTTTTAAGACCAATGTGTGAACTAATCTCTGTACTACACCTAGTCTCACTATCTCACTACTTCATAGTCCTTAATGCTAAAAGGAATGTATGTGTCCTACCTCATTCATTGTTCCAAGAATAAAGAGAAATAAATAACACTGCCTCCCATCTTCCTGTTCCTCTTAACATTTCAAAACACAAATTTATTGACATTCTAAAATGTCACAACACAAACTTATGTAAACCTCGGTTCCTATTATTATTTTTTCTATATTAGCTATCACTGTATAATTTAAAAGTACATGTCAGATACAGGGACATCTCTGTTCATGTCCTGTACATCACTAAAAGAGAATGTAAACGTAATCATTTCAAATGTATTGTTTCCTGAAAATGGTCATGACTCGTGAGCCAGATTCTGTTGTACTGCGGACTGCACCACTTCTGCATTTTATCATAATGAAATATGTACTGCAAAAATAAAAGTACCTGCAAAAATATAGTTCTATCTATATCACTTTGGATGATCCCAAAGCTTGTGTGAGGTACACAGTATTGCACATTGTTAGGCAGTTGTGGAAATCAAAGTCACTTTGTTTTGTTGTTGTTGCTTCCTTTTCCTTGTTTGTTTCAGAACGTAACATGGATTAGGAAAACTTCACACACACAAATTGCAAAAAAATTTCTTCATGTTACACAACATGTTCATTGTAAAGCAAAACTTGTATGTGACATTTCTTGACAACATGATTACAAAAGAATGATAAGATAACCATTAACTTGTTCTGGAAGTCTTTTACATCTATCCTAGCTTCCTACAGACCATGACATTTCTTCTTGATGTCAATTTCCAGTGTGTAAAATCAAAATGTTCTCCTGCTCATGCTTCAGAAACTGAGCAGTTTTAAAGTTAGAATAAAGTCAGCATCGGATGTCAAGAGTCTGAGTTTGCAGAGCTCAACTGTTACGTTTTAGAATATTTTGTTTGTCCAAATCAATACATGCTTTTTCAGCAACATAAAATGGAATGCTTTGTCAGTCAGTGATTTTAAATTCTTCAGCATTTTTTATACCTGCCCACGCTGAACTGTGTTGTATTTATTTATTTTTTTATTGCTCTTGGTCTTTGTCTTCTGAACTGTTACGTCCAACATGTCCAAATGTCTATCGAAAGCAATGACGGGAGAAAAGAACAGAATGATCCTGTATCTCTATTGTGATTGCCCCAGCTTGGGTTGCATTTTGGTGAGAAGATCCCTCCCATCCAAGCACTGGAGTGAGACCAGAAACAAGACAAGCTTTAACTTGAAGTGGACAGTTCATTTATGCAATATCTGGCTTCAGATAATGAAAGGCACCTGTAAGAAAGCAAAAGAAGTTCTTTAAGTCATGCTGTGACAACCCCACAGTAAGGGGCAATGTCAACTACAGGTTGACATTGTCATATTTAATACAAATATATCAAAGGAAAGGGACTAATATTTTTATTCCTGGGACAAGTTTGACAAAACTCCATGTATCTGGGATTATATACTATAATGATTCTTGAGCTGACCTCATTAAAAACATGTGTTTCTAATACTGGAATGCCAGTGGTTATTTCATTTTGGACAAACCTTATGTTTTACCTAATGGCAATCAGGTTTCATGTCTCAACAATTAATAACATCAAGATGTTGTTGACATCACTTAAGAAAATAATTATGCAGCAGAAATCTTGCTTGAACAATCAGTTATCTTAGCAGCAAACATAGTTCTATTATGAAGAGAAGAAAAAGTCATAGGTTAGAATCAATCCTCCCCATTTCCTTTGTTACAAGAAGAAAAATATACTGTAGCTAGACAGTTACCTTACTAAGGATATGACCCAGTCATTGCACAACATAAATATCCACCTGGTACTCACTTTGTCCATACTGTCCATACTGGTATCCTGTGACAGGGTCCATACTGTATCCGGTGGTGCTGTAAGTTGGTGGGCAGTAGGACTGTGATGTAGGCAGGCTATCTAAACTTTTCATATGATCTAGTCTCTGACTGCAGCTGGCTGATACAGTAGTGGTTGGTTCTAGGCCCCCAGTTAAGGGTGAGAGGGCATAATCAGTTTGGGGCTGGTGAGGTACACCACCATGGTTAGTCAGGAGGCCCATTACCTAAAATAAAACGTATAGTAACAAATAAAGGTTAAAATGCATGAAGAACTATATTTCATATAGAGCTGCAAGAACAACTAGTGTCTGTTATTTAATTTCCCATGATATCTATTACTTGGTATTTAACCTGCACTTCGGGTTCCTAATTCAAAGAGGAAAAAGAGTTACATCATGCATCTAAATAGTAACTTATGGCTGGCATTCCAGAAAAAATAATGTACAGGCATATAGGTGGGACAAAAAAACAAACCACCTTTTATGCTCTTAAAATGTCTGATCACGTCACAGCTGGAATTCCTATGGATGTTTATTCATTGGGAACTCGATGATGATAAAAAAGAAAAAGAGAAAATAGATCATCAGTCACAGTCCAAGTTTTCTTATGATGCTGTTCCCCAAACACAAAATCTTCATCATGCTTTATTCTCCAACCCAAGCCATTGTGTATTCTTGATAACAAACAGTGCAGCCAGAACAGAAATAACTATAAAAGTAGCCACATTAGAAAAGAGTGAGGTATTTATATGGCCAATTTAAAAATGCATAATTAATTAGGGATATCTTAGGTTCCCATGTTGAGGCTCTTAAACCATAACATAGGAGCTTTGAAATGGGGTAGTACATGAAATCGAGCCCCACTGACTGTTCTAGTCAACTTGACCATATAAACAGCTCCTCTTTTCTAAGGGGCCGTTTTTTCCTAGATATCATCTCTTTATATAAATTATTTTTTCTTCTTTTTTCCCCCTATGATGTCATTGTAAACTTGTTTTCATCAAATATTTATTTTTGCTTTAGAAGAGTGGGGAAAATAATCTGTAATTATATTGATGAAAAGTTCCCAACAGGAACTAAACTCTAGGGCTGACTGAACAATGAGGCAAAATAGTTAATTATTATTTATATTTGCCTCAAAGCCCCAGGCCTGGACCAGGACTCCACTGTGTAGGTGCTGGACAAACACACCACAAACAAATGATCCCTTCCCCCCAAAACTATTAATTAACATTTGTTCAGCTTCAAAAACTAACATCAGTTCAATGTGTTCACTACGTACTACAGGCAGCCCTCCAAATGCAGAGCCAGAGAAAGATCCTAGCACCCCAAAAAAGTTTGTCTACTGGCTAGGGGCAGAGCGCCCATAACTCATGCACTGCTGGTATGAAGCATGTGCTTGCCTGTAAAGAATACTAGAAGTGGATTTTTTACACATGAAAGCTTATGCCCAAATAAATCTGTTAGTCTTTAAGGTGCCACTGGACTCCTTGTTGTTTTTGTGGATACAGACTAACACAGCTACCCCTCTGACAGAAGAAAAAGGTTACAGTGCTTGCTGTTGTCAGAGTCATGCCACAAACTCCCTAGCCAATTCACTCCTCTCTAAAGAACAACAGTAGTGCTCTCTTTCTAGCTTGGCTTCAAGCCTCCAATGACTCTTGTAACGTCCTATAGATAAATGTAGTTAAGAAATTAACCAGAAAGTCAAGATCAGTAAAAAAAAAAAAAAAAAAAAAAGACTTTAGATTGCTTGAAAACATGTACTTGTATCTAAAAAGTCAATCCTCTGGCTGGAATTTCCTATGGAAGTTCAGGGAGAGATTTTACAAAAGCACCTAAGTGATTTAGGAGCACAAATTAATTGTACTTGTGCTGCTAAATCCCTTATTTCTGCAAATTTCTTCCTTGTGCTACAGCTTGATGTATGTTTCTTTTCAAAGGACTTCTGTATTTTCAAAGCATATGGTAAAGACAAGCACAGCTCTGAGAACTACTCCCTTCTGCTAGCACATTTAGGCCTAATCTACACTTAAAAATTAGACCAACCTAGCTATGTTGCTCAGGGCTGTGAAAAATTCGTGCTCTGCATGATGGGATTAGGATGACCTAACCCGCAATGTAGATGCAGCAATGTGGATGGAAGAATTCTTCTATCAACATAGCTACCACCAAAGCTGTGCTGCAATAGCAACTGTAGTGTAGCCCAGGGATCAGCACTTTTTGCACGCGGCCTGCCAGGGAAATCCGCTGGAACGGTTTGTTTACCTGCAGCGTCCGCAGGTTCGCCCGATCGTGGCTCCCACTGGCTGTGGTTCGCAGTTCCAGGCCAATGGGGGCTGCGGGAAGCGACATGGGCCCAGGGATGTGGTGGCTTCCTGAACGAAGATCCTTAGGGCTGTTTGGGTGAACGTGTTTATGCCCATCACCTTAAACTACTTCTTAAAGTAGTTCTGACTTTTTCTACTTCTGTTCTTAATAGAAAGGGGCCCAAGATACATTTGGACCTAGATGCAAATCATGAACAACCCAAAGTTTGGGAGTGTTTTGATCCAGGGTTTTGGTGTGACCCATTATAGTGCTAAGGAGCAGGCTTTAAATGGGGATTTGGATCAGATTCTAAACTTCAGGTGTGCTTGTATCTGGTGTTTTAGTTCAGGCCCACCTTTAGAAAATTTACTCTTTTGCCAGCCAGATAGCCACTGAAAGTTGATATGTACTGGTATTAGATGGGATCTCATTCAAAATTTACCACAGATTAACTCAAGTTGTCAGTCATCTCTAATCAAGTGCAGATGCACCTAATAAATCCGATGCCTTTAACCATCTTGACAAGAGTGACAGCACTATATCTTCAAGGCTGAAAAATTTGATTTTGAACAGTAATTGTCTTCTCAGAAATGTCTTCTTCAGAAGCCTTAGGAATCATCCTGCAGTTGATTAGCATCTAAATAATTAGATTTTTGGTCATGTCTGTTTGAAAGCTATAAGGGAAGTAGCCTAAAGGCAGAAGTCTCTCTTATGGTATGTGTCATGACCTTATCACCCATGCGAGGAGTTACAGGAAGGGCATGAATGACTTTCACCTAATCAATTAGAAAGCCATTAAAGGTCCAATCCTGCAAGCTGCGACTTCTACTGCCCTCCATGAAGTAGATGGCGCTCAGCACCTCACAGGAGGCACTCTATTACTTTCAGGTCTGGGCGCTGAAGGTGAGAACCTCCACTGATATAAACCAGCAGAGCCCCCCTGCCCTCCCCCCTCCAGGGTAAATGGAGCTACACGGATTTATTCCAACAATGGGTCTGGCCCTGAATGTGTAAAACCAAATTATTTACATAGTCATTATGAGCATGATTCAGCTCCCATTAAAATCAATAAAAAGATTCACATTGACTTAAATGAGTGTTGGCTCAGGCCCTATGTCTTTAGAGCCAAATGCTGCAGTTCTTATTCATGCTGAATTTTAATGAGGTCAAAAATCAAGTCTTAAGGTTTTGGCCACATGCTACATTTTGTTCATGATTAAAGTAGAACAATAAAAAACAAGTGTTTTCTATGTGGCATGTGATTTCAAGTTTGGCTTGATAAGGAATACCGGGAGTATCCTTGAACTGATAAATAGCCTTTCAGTTAATATAGCAAAATACAATATTCATAGTTTGTAGACAATTATATTCTAAGACTATGGATCTCTAAATTCAATCTTGTTTCCAGACAAAATTGCCTTCTAATAAATACAGTGAACTGCAACAAGGACAATAGACAGAAACATTTTATTGAGCAATTTCCACCACCCTTCCTCAAAACAAAAACAAACAAAAAACTAAACACAAAAAAACCTCTCCACTTTTTTACAACAAATTCTCGGCTGTGGGAATGAATGTAGTTCCACTGAAGCCAACAGAGATTCACACCAGTTGAGGTCATGCCTCAGTATGTATAAGTAGAAGTGGCTGATAAAAGCCTTAAAAGTATGTAGGCAACACTGGGTCCATTATCAACTATTACATAAAATGTATCTATTATCAACAAAATAAAGCCCATTAAACTGAGATAAAGCTTATTCCATTTAAATGAAACATTATGCCAGTTAATGTGGTTGGTATTTTAGTAGGTTGGACCCACCATAGACATAATAAAATTCTCATGTGTTTTAATTCATTTACGCATGCCTGCATTTAATATGCTTTGTGACCATACCTGCAATTAATATGATTTATGAGAAAAGAACATGAGTCATATTCTTGGGTACAGTGATACATTTTTTTTCACCCTTCTCTAAACAAAAGATTTAATGAAACAGCTCAAGGAAAATTGTTAGCAGTTAACGTATTAAGTTGAGCTGACAGAATCATGAGTAAACTTTAGTGGAGTTAATGATATCCTCTTATCTGACCCTGACACATTTGCAGCATGTAATTTACAGAAGCTCTGTCCAGGGAATCTTGACAAATGCTCCTAACGATGTCAGGGCAATGTTCCATTCTAATGTAAAACAGATGTGGGTCAGATACCCTCATTCATCACTAACACAGAAAATTTCAAACTGCTTCTAAGATGAATGACATTACCTGCTGTTAACTCTTCACTGCAGAAAATCTCTGAGAATCAAAATATCACACCAAAAAAGAGCACATTTTAAAGAGGGAGATTTTTAATGCATCAAAGAACTAAGTTAATATTTAAACAATCTGGATGTGAAATTTGGATCAAATTTGTTTTGATTGATCATGATCGCTTTCAGCATGACACATATATGAGACAGAGTCTACCCTAAATGGCAGATATCATGGGAGGAGAAGGGAGAGGAATAAGTTTTGTGGGAAATATTAAAATTGTTTCTTTTCCCCAGAATTCAAAACAGACCTATTTTCTGGTTGTTGGGTTTTCTTGGGGCGGGGGAAGGAGTTGCAAAAGTTTTCATGACATCTTTAACAGTTTTTAATAGAATTTTTTATTGAAATTGTTTAAAATCATCGAACATTTCATTTACAGAAAACCATGTTCTTGGTAAACAAAAATGTTCAGTAATGATTTTGATACAATTTAATTAAATTATTGATTAAAATATTCCACAATAATTACTGAAAATCAGAAAAGTTTGAAGATGTTGACAATTTTTTGTGCAAAGTCCTGTTTTGTGGTGGATAATCTATTTTTCATCTGAAAAACATTTTGTGCAAAAAATTTCAGCCCACTGTATGGCAGAGATATGTTTAGCATACAGAAAATCATGAGTGTTTTAAATTGTAGAATTAAGAGCATCAAAAGCTTCTGAGGTGAATAATCTCTTACTATATGGCCCAAATAAAGTGAGTGATGAGTTGTAGGAATGTTTACAACCAAAAAAGAATCTTATATAATATTTTATCACCTGTCACATGGTGAAAATTGTCAAATTCAAGAAATGAATGTGACTACGTCACATCTTACTTCTACATTTCAGTGTCAGTATATTTTGTTGTAGTACCTTTTCTACAATTTGATTATCTCATGGTTACTGAGACACAAGAATAATTCTGGCTTAAATTTTTGGATGTGACCAGTGATTTTGGGGACTTCAATTTACAGGTGGTCAGCTTATGACACTTTCAGGAGACCTAATTTTCAGAAGTGATGAGCACCTGCCCTCTGACAATCAGGTCCTCTTCAAGGTATCTTAAGTTAGGCATCCACCAATGAAAGCATCCAAAGACAGTAAGCACTTTTTAAAAATTAAGCCAATGTTATGCTTGTCTGATAGTAATTATGAGACCACAAAATTCCAATTGTTTCCATCAAACTAAGGAAACGGAATGATGAAATCAACACAAAACCCCATGTGCTTAACATCATTATTTACATCTATGGCTTTTATCAGGCAACTCGTGCTCAGTCAAATTACACAATGTGAACAAACTGCCTCCCTAGTTAAGAAATCCAGGACTTCTGGTTCATGCCAGTTGGTCACCAGTTGAATAATGCTCAAAGCTAAGACCACTTTTGACCCACATCATGAGCTTTTGATTGGTATAGGCTCTCCTAGACTGATCCAACACAAAAAACGTTTTTCTGTGGGCAACCAGATGTAGAACAATTTTATTACAGCAATTATGCATAGTAAAGGAACCCACTGTTTTTATTAATTTCATTTTAATGAGGCAATGCAAGTTTTCAACTATTTGCTCTTGAGTTTTCCTATAAAAAACAGAATTTAATAAAGCATCATGAGTGCATCTTTCTTCTAACGGAAAGGCCCTAATTCAATAGCTGACATGTCTTGAGCTGATAAAAACCAAGTGCACTCATACAGAACACAGTCATCCAAGAGAGCACCATGCCGCAGTGAAAGGGTTATCGAATAATTCTCTGGTTTAGACAATTAAATGTTTGGACATTCCAAGAAGAAGCTGTGAGACAACTCTAATGTTCAATGCTGTTCAAGGGAAAGGTTGCAGTTTTACTTCAGAATATTGTTGAGTGCCAGTTAAAGTGTGAGAACTGATAAGTACGCTGGAGGGCACTGTGCCCTCTGATGCAACTGTGCAACTAACACAGTCAATGCATTTACCACTGTAAAAGGACACCATATACAGCCTCCAATTCTATTAGTATGACCCACTTTTGGGAAGTGAGGGTTTAGTGATTTTCTAGGGTGGATGGGGTGAAAAAATATATCCATCAGGAAACAGGTTACAACCACCTGCTCTTCTGGTTCTTCGTGGTAAAAGCTTTTAACAGTGTCAAGTATCAGAAGGTAGCCGTGTTAGTCTGTATCCACAAAAACAACAAGGAGTCCAGTGGCACCTTAAAGACTAACAGATTTATTTGGGCATACACTTTCTTGGGTAAAAAACCTCACTTCTTCAGATGCAACTGAAGAAGTGAGGTTTTTTACCCATGAAAGCTTATGCCCAAATAAATCTGTTAGTCTTTAAGGTGCTACCAGACTCCTTGATGTTTTTCTTTTAACAGTGGATATTTAAGGCTTTGTAACCAATGTGGATTTGTAAATGTAGAAAAGGAGTGGCCTGATGAACAACAACAATGAAAATATCCTTGTGTCTGGATCTGAGCCCAAATAGATTCTGAAATAGCGCTCTTTAGAAACAGGAACTGCCTGAACCACATGGATCTGGGTAAACTTTACTGCCTTTACATTTATAAAGAGAACAAGAAAAGGTCAAGGGATTCCCATGCCACACTGAAAGAGATTTTTTTCCTCAACTTATATAAAAAAAAATTAAAATGATGAAATCCTATCTTTGTAATAATCAGATCTGTAGTAAGACCATACACCTTCAATTGAAAGAAACATGTTTTGACAAAGAGTCATTGCCTTACATCTGAAGAATCTGAGGTAATTGTTAATGCCATGATCTGAAAATGACATGCCAAATCAGAAAACGTCTTGAGTTCTGTACACATGCTACTCCCTAATAAATTTCAGGATTAACAAATGTTTGTCAAAAGAAAATGCACTGAGCAATTGAAATTTAATTTGAAAGGGAACTACAATATTCCAATAAATATATGCATGAAAACCAAGAAGCTGCATAATAGGCATAGCCGACACAAAATATGCAATTTACATACATTACACACTAATAATCTCAATACTGACATTATACTTAAAAAGCTCCAGTTCACTGGCAGAGATGGATTTTTTTTTTTTTTTTTTGGTAAAATGCAAACAAGGACAATACTTAACACCAATTCCCTACACTATTAATCACTGCCTTGTTTCTATAAAGATCAACCCTTTGTAAGTCTATAACACAGAGGATTTCTCACCACAGCCAGGTAATAATGGGTAAAACAGACTTAGCAGACCAATACTCAATCACCCTGATGAGATCTGCAGACCATCTCTTTGTTCTGAACGTGCAGAATGCTAGGAAGACAGTTAGGACTTCCCACTCCTCTCTTTGTTTTAAACTTGCACACACAAAACTTTATCTTATTTTCCAGAGAGTCACTAGCACAGGAAGCCAGGTGTATTGGATGCTGACATTCCATCCTTTCACCCTCCCCCCAAAAAATATGCAGACACATGCAAGCTTCTGATTAAAGTTTGTTACTACAGTGAGAAAATGAACAAACAATAACAAAACTATAGCACCGTAGCACCTCTTGTAATGTTTCCCCCTTTGATCTCAATTTGACTACAATGTTTGTCTTAAACCAGAAACTTAATTGTCAGTAGGCTCAGGAGCAAAAATAGAAATGGAATACCCTGCATCAAAATAAACTGAGTTCAGAGAACTGTGGGCCAGAGTCTCGCCTGGTATAAACTGAAGTCAATGGAGCTATGGTGTTTTACATCATCTGAGAATCAGGTCCTATGAATCTTAATACCAGTCTTTGCTGTATACATCACTGGACTCTATTTACCACAAAGGATCTCTCCAGAGGGTAGTGTAATTTTTTTCTTCTTCCTTGAATAATTCACCATAAATTCAGCTTGTGTTTTGTATATAGTTTTTCTATAGTGCTTGCTAGAGGGAGATAGTCATAGGTGTAGACATCATTTTAATGGCTCACACACTTACACTACACAGATTCAGTAAGATCAAAATCCCACAGCAAGGAAAGAAGCTCTTGATTTCTCATTAAAAACCTTTTCTCACTCCCAGCTCTACCAACTTAGGGCTTGTGTCTCCCTGGGAAATTTCTCATTACCTTTTCTTTGATAAAATCCTAAACGCAGAATTGGCTTTATAATTTTTGGACAGGCCTGACAAACAATTTTTATTGCCATCTCACTCCAGACATGACTATTTCCTGTCCACCAGGAGCAGAGAACTCAGTGGAGGGTTGAACCAAGGATTTGGGGGAGGATTGGCAAAATTATTATTTGGGATACACCCCCAATTTAACTGACATTTTATTTATTACAAGTGTGTGTCTGGCAACCCCTGGAGCCTCCTGCTGCAGAAGTGGAACCCAGCTGCTTGTTCCTTTCAACCCCAGCAATTGGTTTAGGGCAATTTCTATCTTCAGGGTGATTCTGGCCAGCAAAAGGGATAGAGATTTACTTATGAAAACATGAGGGCTCAGCTTCTCCTTACATCTTTAGGTTCCTAAATCTGGGGGTCCCAGAGCCATGAGTTTAACACGGCCCAAGGGCCAGCTCTGTCTAAACATTTTTTGCCATGCTGTCTGAGGGTCTTCTTCAGCATTTGTTTAACTTGAAACATTTTCAAACTGAGGCCAATAAACTTCCAAAAGCTCTCTCCACTTGAATGGATGTGACTGAGTATGTTCAAGTGATGAACAAATGACATCAACACTCTTTTCTATTGACCAACTTCCCTCTATGGCCCATGGTAAAGGTGCAAAGCAGGGCCAGAAATTCTTTAAGCCAGGGATCGGCAACCTTTGGCACGCAGCCCGCCAGGGTAAGCACCCTGGCGGGCCGGGCCACTTTGTTTACCTGCTGCGTCCACGAGTTTGGCCGATCGCGGCTCCCACTGCCCGCGGTTCACCGTCCCAGGCCAATGGGGGCAGTGGGAAGCGGTGGCCAGCACATCCCTCGGCCCATGCCGCTTCCCGCAGCCCCCATTGGCCTAGAGTGGCGAACCGCGACCAGTGGGAGCCGCGATCGGCCGAACCTGCGGATGTGGCAGGTAAACAAACCGGCCCGGCCCACCAGGGTGATTACCCTGGCGAGCCGCATGTCAAAGGTTCCCGATCCCTGTACTGAGCACTGGGATGGGGGAAGGTAGGGGAATGCTAAGGAGCACAGACCAACTTTCATAATATGAAGACAATTCTGACCACTGAATCAGGGCTGGGTTCCAAGAATTGGAGATCACAGAAACTATTTGTGTCTGTTTTATCAGATTTAAGATCTCCTTTTGATTATAGGATGGTCACAATAAGATATTGGGCGTGAAAACTTGTCCCACCGATTCCTTTTGGTAATGATCTCTCTTTACTAAAATGTCACAGGACTTCTTCAAGGTAATACTTAACTTTCATATCACAGTGAATAAAAGCTTTTTGAAAGAACAAAATAACACTTCTCCATAGCTAGAACTGACTTACACTGAAAATGACGTTGAAAACTGCCTCTGATGGATTAACTCGGAACCCTGGAAAGATTTTTATGTCTAAATTATGGAAGCCTTGCATACTATGAATCTGGTCATTTAAAAGAATGAAACCACTAATATAATGTCATGCCTTTTGTTGGAGATTGCATTTAGAAATTAAGATTCTTCAAAACAAAATTCATTAAAGTCTTGTTGGAAGTACATCCATTTTTTTTTATGTTGGTATTTTTCTACTGAGGTTTTAAAGCCATAAAGTTTTGTATTCCACTATGTGCTATAGGAATCTATGAAACTTAATTACATTTACTGTTACAAAAAAGGGTTTATGAACTTTTGCCTTTAGGCAAAAATGTTTATTTCATTGCCTTTGCTATTCATTCTTTTCAACTCCAATGCCTTTGAACTTTTCAGCTGCACAGAGTTATCACCGTTATGCAGGAACCAGGAACTGTATTCCCGAGATGCAAACCACAAGTTGAAGAAAACGAAGGAGGCAAAGATATATGAGTCGTTATTTTGGCCACCCTTTGTGCCATTAAAATCTCATTTTCTGCCTATTAGAATGCCCTCTTACTGCTTAGGCAGTGGTGATAGTCAGTGATTAGTGTGTAATTGAGTATAATTGTCTTTTCACTTTTCATTTGTGTCATTCTGAGCTTCTCTCTGTTTTTCTAACCACTGAGAGGAAAAAAGGGTAGAAAGACGATAAAGCTGTTAAAACTCTCACTCTCAGCCCTGAAGAGATTCCTGATTGTAATTATAGATTGCATCCCCTTTGTGACATTTCTCAGAATTTAGTGGACAGCTCTTCCAAACACCTGGGCGAAGCTCACACTAATAAACTAAAGTACTGTATATTTAAGCAATTGCTAATAATGTCAACTGCAGACAGATGCCACTTGTAGGAAATTTAACCAACCTTCTGACACTCAATTATCAAGGCAATTTATTAACATGATCTCCTAAGAAAAGCTCACACAAATTAGAAAAACAATTATGGCATTTGAGCATTTATATATTTCCCAAGAACGGTAAGTCTCCTAATTTATGTATTTATAACTTGATTATAGCTCATCCCAATGTGTACTGCTCATCAGCTGCGCCTCTCCCACTATAACTTCTCTGCTACTTCTAGGGCCATTTTGTAAAACTCCTATAGTCTCTTAAAAAGGCATTGTATTCATAAAAAGCTGATTAGACAAGACAAGATCACCCTCCTTGAACTTTCTTTGCCCAGGAATGGATCTCAAGGAAAATAGTGGCACATTACAAATGCTTGATAACTGAATGCAAACATGAAGTGTGCACGATTACTTGAAAATTAAATATAAGCTATGAGTTTTGATGCAGCGAATAGGAAAAAAAGGAAGCTAGCAAACTGAAATCATGTGGCTTGTATAAAGAATACATTATGGTTTAAATTTGGCAATTCATTATACTATGGCCTCAGGGAATAGACTCTTTGGTTCTGGTATACAGCAAATCCTCTGTCTGAAAACACAGGACTGACCTGAGGTGAAAGGCCATTGCCAATGGCAGGGTTCATGGGATTTGAGGGCCCGGATGGAGGCACAAAGCTGTCTGTATAGCTGGAAAATCCATGCCTGGTGCTGGGTAGGCAATACGCAGAGCTGCTCTCTGGAT
Source organism: Terrapene triunguis (assembly GCF_002925995.2). NCBI lineage: Eukaryota > Metazoa > Chordata > Testudines > Emydidae > Terrapene > Terrapene triunguis. The sequence goes on from NW_020664439.1 coordinate 13,123,888, forward strand.
TTGAAGGGAGGCTGCTTTGGTGTACAGTGCTTGGAGGAAGCGGCTGAGGTCTGTGGACTGTACTGCTTGGATCAGACACAGCTAGAAGGGAAAGGAACACATTTATACATTTTCCACATAGTTTTCTGACATAACAAATTCACTGTATAAAGTTCAACACTGAGAAGAACTGATCAGGACTTGCAGGTAAATATTAGCCAAACCAAAGGTGAATATTTAACATTACTCAATATTTAACTGGCTAAGAGGAAAAAAAAACACATGAAACAAAACATGACATAAGCCTCTGTCAGACCTACATGACACATTTACATTGTGAAAGTTACATGCAGATGTGATTCTCACATGATGCATAATGGGCGTATGCTCTTCTAATAGACAGGATATATTCTTTCCTCCCCAGTTCATCAGTAGGAATTCAGCTCAGGTTGGTAGTGACTAGTGATCAGACAAGTTGGGGGTTTTGCAAAATTTCCGTAGTCAGATTTTGGTTTGGTAAAACTATCCACCACTGGTTTGGATCCAGATCTCATTTTAACCAAATCACTGAAGTTTAGCAGGTAGGAGGCTTAGATAAAAAGTTGCAGATTTCTCCCACTTCTATAATAGACAAAGCTTTGGGAGGCAGGGACCTGGTTTTATAATACCCTATCAGACAGGGTATTATTTACCTTTGAAAGATCAAAATCAGGAGTAGCCTGTATTTAAGTTCCATTTTTCCCAAACCATCAATATGTTTGGGACCCCCTCTCTAGTAGCAACTGGAACTTATTATCATCTGATGGCTATTCAGTACATGTGTGAGGTGGTTGGTGACTTCAGTCCAATTCCTACTGGACACATATCAGGCATAAAAATTTCCAGTTGGCAGTTGTCACTAGCAACAGAGAAGATTGAATGAACATAGTGATTGACGACCTATCCTCCACCATGCACTGGGACATGGCAGAGTTGAGACATAATGGTGGGAGAGGATGGGGACATTTGCACAACCCCTGCCAATGCTGTACCTCTCCCAAGGATAGGGGACTTCAGTATCCAAGCTAAGACTGTCAGTCTGGCACTGGCACCATTCATAGGCAATCAGGCCACAAGCTAGTGAAGCCAATGGGAATAGTCACATGTTAAATGTACGAGTTTTGCTGTCTTGAGGCCTACATTCATCCAAACCATTTTCAAAATTTGAAGAATAGAATGTTTCTAAAGTGGGTTTACATGGAAAACCACTGATAACGCCGTTTAAATGAAACATCTGTCCCCTACTGTACCTTGTGGTATGGAGGTGGGTTGATAGGAGGGCTCAGATAGCTGGTATGTTGGCAAGGTTGGCATGGCAGTGGGTGGGAATCCTCCTGGGATCAGGTGGTTGAAAGCCATCAGTTGATTGGCCCCCGCCTGTTTCCTCCATCTAGCACGACGGTTACTAAACCAGACCTACAAATGTTTTAATTAGGTACATTTGATTTTGTACATTTAACATAGGCGCATTAGAAATAATGGTACTTTTTAATGTATTTTGCATTTGAAAAGAAGCTAAAAGCTCCATATCTACCACACAAGTCAATCTTCATGGCAATGAAATAAGTCCATGGCAGAACATTATTTGATCTAGTGGCCTGAATACAGGACTGAGAGTCAAGAACTGCTACAGTCCAACTCCATGTCCGGCACTTCCTCCTCTGCCAAGTCACTTAACCTACTATTTTCAAACATGGGTGATTAAAGTTAGGTACCTATATCCATATGGTGACAACTAAATGAGTCTCATGAGCACCTGCAATTCCCCCTTATTTAGATGCTTAAATATATATTTAAGTGCCTAACATGACAGATGTTAGTCTTGCCATTTAATGCATTCTTGGAAGGCACTCAGATGCTATAGTGATGAAGGCAGTACAATAACCTATACAGAATAGAGCAGGGGTCGGCAACGTTCGGCACATGGCTCACCAGGGTAAGCACCCTAGCGGGCCGGGCCAGTTTATTTACCTGCTGACGTGGCAGGTTCGGCAGATCGCGGCCCCCACTGGCCGCGGTTCGCCGTCCCGGGCCAATGGGGGCGGTGGGAAGCCACAGCCAACACATCCCTCGGCTCGCGCCGCTTCCCGCCGCCCCCATTGGACCAGGACGGCGAACCGCGGTGAGTGGGGGCCGCGATCGGCCGAACCTGCTGCGTCAGCAGGTAAATAAACTGGCCCGGCCCGCTAGGGTGCTTACCCTGGCGAGCTGCGTGCCAAACGTTGCCGACCCCTGGAATAGAACTTTAAACATGGAATGTGAACACCACAGGCCTTTGTACACAAATTAAATCAGTCCCTCCTAGCAGCTTTTAATGCACTCTCGTATGCACGCAGCACCTCACCCTAGGACTCCATAGCTCTGGATCATATTTTCACATAGAACCATTCTTGAAATTTGTTTCCAGTGTGAGACACAAGCCAGCTATTATTTAGGATTAGCTATGCATATCTTATCTAGAAATCTACTTTTCTTCAATAAACACAGTAATTCCAGACAAGCCATCTTCAATTCACGTTCCAAGTTCTCCGTGACCTACTTACAGTGGAATACCAGTGAGAAATAAAAAGCAGGATCTTGTTACTTAGTCAGAAATATATTGTACGTTATGAGTTATGACAAATGCAGTTCTCTTTTATGGCTAAAAAAAAATAATCCTAAATGTAATGGGCCAGGGCTGATGTGACTTCAGTGGAGCTATGCTGATTTATACCAGGTGAGACTCTGGCCCTATTTCTCGATCAGAGACACTCCAACGTTTGCAGTGTGGATCACATCTTAAGAGGATTATCTCACAGCCGTCTACCCTCCCATTTACAATTACGCAGACTGTCCACCTTCTCATTCACAATCACATACTAGTCCTGCAGCAACTGCACCAATTACTCCATGGAAAATTAATATTAGGACAATGTCTAATTTATGTTTAGCTATTTTTAAATATAATTTAGCTGGTGGTAACAAGGAGCAGAATTAGATCCATGTGACCAGCCACCTCATCACTGACCACCAGCAAGCGCTCTACAGACCAGGTTGGGAACCACCGATCTAAATAATACAAATCAGCTTTCTAGGAGTGACATGATTTGTGGCCAGAAAACATAATGCTATACAATGTCTGAAAGACACTACTGTGTTGCACCTTTCAAGCGTCCTGCATTCTAAGGGACATAATAGCACTTGGGTAGGTTTGGGTCATCATGCTCTCTGTCTGTCCCACATATGCTGCTCCACAGGCATCACTCTGAGAATATACAAAGCCATTTGACTTCAAAATTGGGTGGCTGTGCCACTGTATAATGAGAACTAGCCCCATCTAGACCCTTCTTTTGCCGGCATTGAGTGCTTCAGTGTATCTTTTCCAGTTTCGCAGCATCGCACAGAGCTGGACTGATATTTTGGCTAGGGGGACTGATGGAACCTCTTTTCCACCTCCTCTGCAGGCACTCCTCCTTATTTCTGTTGCACATGGCGCTTCTCCTTCTGGAACAACCCAAAGTGTTATTGCTGGGGCCTCCTTGAACAGGCAAGAAGTCAATGGATAAAGAGAGGATTATTTGGTGAATAATAGTCAGGGCAGACCCAGATCCACCAGTTTTGGACTCTTCTTCCTATCCTCCAGACTGCCTAAGCCCTGACCAATTTATTTCCCCCATCTTTCTCTTCCTCCAGAGTCACATATTTATTCACCCTCTTCTGAACCCCTTTAATTACCTCATCAGTCCCACAATAAAACATTTACTTTTTGTTGCCCCTGCAGCTGCATAAAGCGGATGTGGTACCTTGTGGAAGAGAAATGGGTTCAAGAGGGAGAAGATGGAGTGAGGTAGCTCTGAAGAGGAGCCCTGGGGGAAGCATGGAAGGGAAAGATAGGGGGGCGAAATGGGGACTGGAAAAGAGAAATTGGGCTGAGGAGGCAGTGGGCAGCAGCGCCGCCTAGTCACAAGCTATGACTGACACCCTCCCCCCAATCATTCACCTTGTGCACAACGCTCCCTTCCTCAGGTCACCAGGTTATCTGAAGATCTTAACATGTTTTATAAACATTAATTGAGCTCCACAACACCACTGTGAGGTGGGTATCAACTCCATTTTATAGAGGAAAGGGAAGGAGAAAGATCCTAGAATAGTTCAGTTCTATTCCATATAGGTTCTTCTATTGCTCTCAACTCCGTAGCATCTGACCTTCTTCCAGTATCATGTTAAGCAATGTGACAAATGTGTGCCATGTGGTTTGTTTTCTCCCTCATCCTCTCCTTCCCCCCAGGGGTGGGAGGGAGGGCTAGGGGGAATTGTGTGTGCAGTTTAGGTTTTGTTCTTTTTCGGTTTCTGTTTTAAATACACACACTGCTCTGTGTTTCTGTTACAGAATGCATGTCGAAGAAAGGTGCCTTCCACTTGGAACAGAAGGTTTGGTGAAATTTGTGGGAGTTTGTTCCAGTTCTGGACTGACCCCAGAGAAAACTCTTTCTCCCCGTCAGACAAGCTTTATCCTTGTTGTAGAGAGTTCCATTGTGCCTGAGGTCAGCCATGTATTGTTTGAGAGAGTAAAGTTTTCACCTCTCTATTCACTTTTTCCACATCACTCATGATTTGATAGACGTATAATATCCCCCCTTAGTCAACTCTTTTCTAATCAGAACAGCCCTAATATTTTTGTCTATCCTCATATGGAAGCTGTTCTGTATCCTTGATCATCTTTGTTGCCCTTCTCTGAACCATTTCCAGTTCCACTATATTTTTTCTGAGATGGGGCGACCAGAACTGCACGCAGTATTCAAGGGCACACCATGGATTTTTAAAGTGGCATTATGATATTTTCTGTCTTATTTTTACCCCTTTCCTAATAGATCCAAACATACTGTTAGCCTTTTTGACTGCTTACAATGCTTTGACAAACTTACAGTGCAAGGTCTTGATCCTGCAAATGGATATTCCCATGGATGTACCCACATGCCACTCCACTGACTTCTGTGGGGCTCTACGCAGGTGCAGGAGCCAATCTGCATAGATCCTGTTGAATAGTCAGGGCCTAAAATATTACTACTGTAATCCTACTTAATTGGGATATGCTACATTGGGGCAGCTGTTTTATTGGGTAATATCTATGAAAATTGATTTTGCATAATCTAGTGAGCAGTATTGGCAGAACTTCCACTTAGTGAAGAGGAATTTAACTAAAGCCATCTAGTGTTTAGTCAGATGTTAAATAGATGTGGGGTTTTAGTTCATAAATTTCAGCTCAATTAATTTACAAATCGAACAGTTTAAAATTAACAAACAAATATTTTCAAATTTGACTTGCTTTGTAAATCTCATTGTGACTTTTACATTAAGCCACAAGGCTGTATGGACTAGACTAGAGGATGGTGTTTATAACGTTGCATATGAAGGCACAGTTTTATTATGGTGCATTTTATATGTAATGTACTAACTATTAACCATTTTAGAATTATATAGAAACTGCTGGCCTGATTCTCTTTGCACTCATGCTGGTGTAAATCAGGAGTAACCACAATGAAATAAATGGAGTTACAACAGTGCAAAATTAGTGAGAGAGAAGAATGAAGTCCCACAAATTAAGGGACTAATAAGCTCAGTACAAATGGTCCTTAATTTTTAAAAATGAGCACACTGATGTTTTGAACCCATAACCTTGGATATTATAGCATGACAGCTTTTACTATTAGGCTATAGCTCTTCGATTTTCCTATAGTGTCAGATGACTTCAGAAAAATTCAAGACAAAGTAAACATGCTCACGAATATTAATCAGGGATCAGCAACCTTTGGCACGCGGCCTGCCACAGTAAGCACCCTGGCTGGCCGGGCTGGTTTGTTTACCTGCCGCGTCCGCAGGTTCTGCCAATCGCAGCTCCCACTGGCCGCGGTTCGCCGCTCCAGGCCAATGGGGGCTGCAGGAAGCGGCACGGGCCAAGGGATGTGCTGGCCGCTGCTTCCCACAGTCCCCATTGGCCTGGAGCGGAGAACGGCAGCCAGTGGGGGGGCCGCGGTCGGCCGAACTTGCGGACGCAGCAGGTAATCAAACCGGCGCGGCCTGCCAGGGTGCTTACCCTGGTGGGCTGCGTGCCAAAGGTTGCTGATCCCTGAGCTAGATCCTTAGTATATATATAACCACTGGAGACCTGATTTACAACTGTGTTACTCCAGTTTTCCACTGTGTAACTCCATTGAAATCTGTGGAGTTAGATGGTGCAAAACGGGAGTAACACAGTGGTAAATCAGCCCCAAGGCTTAACAAAAATCACACCATCACAAGCAAACACACTAGAAACTCTTTCTTTTCCATTCACAGCGCAGTTCAAACAGCATCAATACATCACATCAGAAAAGTAGTATGTTTCCCATTCTTTTGGCTTAACTTATGTGAAAGCCCCCATATAATGAATTATATCCTCAGATATATGAGAGCCTATAATGCCTTTGCATTCTTTCCTTACTTCTCTGCTATGAGCACGATAATTATCACCAAATGTTAACATTGTCCATTTTGCACCATAACGCCTGGTAGAACCAAAACACCAGCGACTCAGCTATTTTACATTTTGATTATACAGTGTAACTAGCCCTCACAAGTAATAGCAGGCAAAGGATCAGTGCAGGAGCTGATCAATGGGAGAGCAGGCCCTAAGCTCTGAGCATTGTACTGTGACATGTAGAATAGCCACTACCACCGTGAATTGTTTGTGCAAGCAAGAGTAATGCACAATCAGGCTGCCACATAACATACATCCAAAGCAGATGTTAATATCCCTAATGCAGTGTTGACGCCTAATAGGAAATATGATCTATTATTTAATATTTGTATTATAGTAGCACACACAGATCCTAACGAAGGCATCATTGTGCTAGATGCCATGCAAACACATATGAAGACACAGGGTAAACTTTTCAAAGTACCTAAGTGACTTGGGAGCAAAGGGACTTAGGTACTTAGACTCAGATCCTAAAAGCTATTTGGATACCTAACTTCCATTGGTTTCAATAGGAGTTAGGCAGCTAAATACTTTTGAGGATCTGGGCTTTAGAGGCTTAATTTCTATTGATTTCCAATGCAGGGCTGCCCAGAGGATTCAGGGGGCCTGGGGCAAAGCAATTTCGGGGGCCCCTTCCATAAAAAAAAGTTGAAATACTATAGAATACTATATTCTCGGGGGGGCCCCTGTGGGGCCCGGGGCCTGGGGAAAATTGCCCCCCCCCCCCCCCCCCCCAGCGGCCCTGTTCCTATGAGACTCCTAATTGCTCATTTTTGAACATGGGACTCAGGTACTTTTTTAAAAGTCTCTACAGTCTCCGACAGAAGAACTTACAATTGAATATATTTGAAGGGTGTTAAAAAAAGCACAGAGGGAGAGGATTTCTTTAAGTCTTCCTAGATACAGAGGATGACATCTAAGCTGATACTCAGTAGTATTTTCCTGATAATGAATTATAACAGAATGAGGAATAGTCTCCTAAAGGAAATATTGGAGACTCTCTCACTGGAGACACTTTTAAAAGTAGACTGGAGAAATCACTCAGGTATATGCTATAGGGAAGAATTTTGCACGGGCAGAGAATGGACTAGATTACCCAATAGACTTTTCTATCTCTAATTTCTAATATTTACGTCTTGCCTTTTATCATATTTTGTTTAAGCAGTTTGTAACTGATCAAGCCAATGTTGTATTTCCTAGATTTTGACTGAGTATTCCTTAAAAGATGCAGTTATTCACTTGGGATCACACTAATGTAATTAGGCTTGACATTTCAACAGTCTTATCATAAACAGAGAGTTTTCTATGTGCTTTTAAGGCAGTAAGATCTTTCAACCAAATGGGCAAAGCATTTGAAAAGTGAATTTTGCAAGAGACTAGTGGATATTTTGCATTAAATGCAGTCTGGAAGATATATCAAAGTCAAAAGACTGATGTATTGTTAATGACATTTCTAACTTAAGCCAAATAATTTGTTCCCTTTGCCTCATAGTGTTTTTCTTTATTTTACATTAGGGTTTTTTTTCCTTAAAATGTTTGTGTTAAGTTAGTGCTGCAAAAGGCGCTGCATTGACAGTGAAAGCTCTGGAGTCAGGAGTTCTCTAAGGCCTGGTCTACACTGGGGTGGGGGGGAGATAGATCTAAGTTACCCAACTTCAGCTACGTGAACAACATAGCTGAAGTCGACGTACTTAGACCTACTCACTGCGGTGTCTCCACTGCGGTGAGTCGACTGCTGCCGCTCCCCCGTCAACTCTGCCTGCGCCTCTCGCAGCAATGGAGTACAGGAGTCAACGGGAGAGCGCTCAGGGGTCGATTTATCGCGTCTAGACTAGACCCCCGATAAATCAACCCCCGCTGGATCGATTGCTGGCCGCCAATCCAGCAGGTAGTGTAGACATACCCTTAGAGTCTAGTCCTCCATTCCTCCCTCAAGCAAAACGTCTCAAAGAAAACAAGGGCCTTATCCAAAGCCCATAGAAATCAGTCTGTCCATTGTGACAGTGGACTTTGGATCAGACCCTGAGAGCTTACTCTGAGCAAGGAGTTGAGAATCAGGCCCTATGTATCCCTGGAACAGATACACCATAGATAGGTCAGGTTCCTCACAATGCCCCACCAATCTGCCCCCATCCTGTTCCAGCTCCTCTGAACGTCAGAGGGCAATTCAGGTTCCATGCCTATTCAGACCATGGCCTTTCTGTTGATTCTGCCAAGAGGGGTCCCCATTATGGTGGTGGGTTTTGTGATATGGACAGTTTTCCACTGGACTTGACAACATCAGAGACATTTCACAAAACAATTAAGCTGGGATTTCCAAAGAGGTATTGTGTGTCCAACTTCCATTGAAATTCAAGGCATCTAACTCCCTTAAGTTTCTTCGAAAATCCCAGATTTAGTCTTTTCGTTTAATCACTTCTAAAAATACTGTAGTTGAGTATTCTCAGAAAATATTTCAATGTACTTGTTTTTTAACATATATTTACCAATTAAAATGCCCCAAATTCAAGCCCTTGGCAGCAGAGAACTGGAAAACAGGATCACAGAATTATTTCCTTTCTTCACGACCGTACTTAAACACTGAACCATTTTTTTGGCCAGTATAGATCTATAGTTAGATAATTTACCAAGATAAATTCCTGCCTCTCTCCAGAGAAATGTCTGTAATTATGTGGATATTTTTTACCAAATTGTACAAAGTATTTTCTTTCTTTTCTTCTCTACATGATGTAAAATGGATGTGCCTCAAAACAGATTCCTTATAGCAAAGCAGGATTAACAACAGAGATGTGCCAAAAGGTGGTCACTGTCCCTGAATCTATACCTTACGCTACCCATCTTCTATCCCACAGGGGTAGGCTGAGTAGTTTGGACTACTCACTCTATCTACTTTAGGGGAATGCAGCTTCAGTAAAGTCTTCACTCTTGACACAGCTCATCCTTTCACATCATTTTTCAGTAACTGCCTAGCGCATGAGTTCAGTTTGTTACTTAAAAAAAAAGAGAGACTATTAAATCCACTGGATTGGATTTTAAAATCTCAATTTTAAAAGCTCACTAAAACCTAACAAAAGCGATGGCAAATTCTTTGTCATTCTCTCTTGCCTTCCTTTCCCCTCCCCATCCCATCCCTACAGAAAAGCAGAAAAGAAAGAAAAAATAACATGTAACTAAATATCTATGAAAAGAATATCCATTAAAAAAAAAAACTACTTGAGACTTCTAGGCTTAGAAGAGTTTTTCCACTTGCAGCTGAGCTGATTATTCTGTTACATAGCATTGCTCCATAAATAAGGCAGTAGCAAGCTCACCATTGTAAATTGGATTTTGAAATATGCCATCCGCACACTAATTTTTTTTTCCTCTTTTTTTTTTTTTAAGAATCAATCTGAATTTTCACACACATGATTTTTTTTTTTCCTGTAAAGTTTGAAACAAAACAAACAAGGGATTTGGGAGACAAGACACAAAATTAAAATAGATGTTTTCACTTTGTGAAATTTTTTCTTAAGCATATCATAACTAAAATTGAGGAGTTAGACTAGAAATTCCATATCTGGTGTAACCTGTTGCCTTTGATTAATTACAGGGAAGTTGTGAATGGAAATTATTTACCTATTAAGAACCAGAATTTGCCATCATTATTCACGCTTAGTAATACTTTATGAGTAGTTCTATCACTTTCAATTGGATTAGTCGGAGAGTAAGGTACTAGTTAATATGAGTATAGGTGGCAGAATGTGGTGCTAAATCAGAGGCATACACAGACTGCAGATGGCCTGCTTGGGGGCAACTGTAGGGGCATAGGCAATGGCGGTCCAAGGGCAGTCTGTGGAGGAGAAAGCCACATGGAGGTAGAGGATAATCTAAGGAAAAGCAGGTTCCACCTCTGCAAGCTCTGCCAACAGTTGGTGAGGCACTCCTCTTACAGAGCAACTCTTAAATACTTTTATAAAAAAAACTAAGGAAATTCCCAGGCAAAAAACTTGGTTGAGGTGGAAATAATGCTTCCCATATCAAATCAATTACTTAAGGAATAATGTCATAGGAAGTGCGGTTCAATTGTAACAACTCCACTATATTAGCACCCACTGAATGAATGAAAGCTGAGAAATTCCCATCCTCAAAAAGCACACATCTGCATTACATCGCTGACTTCAAAAGGAGAGGTGACCTAACTGGTCTTCCCTATTCTTGTTGATGGGCTGATTGTACATTACTGAGGCATGAATACAAAGTGCCCCCCACTCTTTACATGGTTACAGCGATAGGCGCTGACTCTGTGGGTGTTCCATGGCTGGAGCACCCACGGGAAAAAATAGTGTGTCCTCAGCACCCACCGTCGGGCCCCACCAATCAGCTCCTCCCCCCCACAGTGCCTCCCATCTTCTGCGATCAGCTGTTTAGCAGCATGCAGGAGGCACTGGGGGGATGGGGTGGAGCGAGGGAGGAGCATGCTCGGAGATGGGGGTGGAACAGGGTGGGAAGAGGCAAGGCAGAGTGGGGGCAGGAAGAAGCAGGGCAGGGTGGGGCCTTGGGGGAAGGGGTGGTGTGGGGGTGGGGCGTGGGCAGAGTCAGGATCAAGTACCTCTAGAGAAATGAGAAAGCTGGCGCCTGTGACTAAAACAAACTTCTGCCATATAGAGTCACAGAAATGTAGAGCAGGATGGTCATCAAGTCCAGCCTACTGTGCTTAGACAGGACCAAATAAAGCTAGACCATCCCTGACACGTGTTTGTCCAACCTGTTCTTAAAAACTTCCAAGGATGGGGACTCTACAACCTCTCTTAGAAGCCTATTCCAGAGATTAACTACCCTTATAGACAGAAAGTTTCTCCTAATATCTAACTTAAATCTTCCTTGCTGCAGGTTAAGCCCATTACTTCCTGTCCTACCTTCCGTGGTCATGGAGAACAATTGATTGCAGTCCTCTTTATAACAGCCCTTAACATACTGGAAGACTTACCAGCTCATCCCTCAGAATTCTTTTCTCAAGACTTATGCCCACATTTTTTAGCTTTTCCTCATCAGTCAGATTTTCTAAACTTTTTATCAATTGTTGTTGTTCTCTTCTGGACTCTCTCCATTTAAGCCATGTTTTTTCCAAAGCCAGAACTGGACACAATCCTCCAGCTAAGGCCTCACTATTGCTGACATACAACACCTCTGTTAATACACTCCAGAATGATATTAGCCTTTTTGCAACTGCATCACATTGATTCATATTCAATTTGCAATCCCCTATAATCTCCAACTGCTTTTCAGGAATGTTACCACCTAGTCCATTATTTCCCATTTTGTAGTTATTCATTTCATTTTTGCTTCTTTAGTACACACTTTGAACTTGTCTTTATTGAATTTCATCTTGTTGAATTCAGGCCAGTTCTCCAATTTGTCAAGGTCTTTTTTAATTGTAATCCTGTCCTCCAAAATGCTGGCAACCCCTCCAATCTTGGTGTCATCCTCACATCTTGTAAGTATACTCTTCACTTCATTATCCAAGTCAATAATGATAATATTGGCTAGTAACAGATCCAGGACTGACCCTTGTGGCATCCTACTAGATATGGCCTCCCAGTTTGACAGCAAACCACTGGTAACTACTTTTTGAGTACGGTCTTTCAACCAGTTGTTCACCCACCCTATAGTAATTTCATCTAGGCTACATTTCCCTAGTTTACTAATGAAACTGTCATGTGAGACTGTCAAAAGCCTTATTACAGTCAAGGTATATCACATCTACTGCTTTTCCCCTCACCACTAGGCCAGCAACCCTGTCCAAAAAAAAGAGAGGGTGGGAATTAGGTTGGTTTGTCATAATTTGTTCCTGACAAATCCATGCTGCTTATACCTAATAACTCTATTATCCTCTAGGTGCTCACATATTGATTGTTTAATTGGTTCGAGTATCTTTCCAGGTATGAAAGTTAGTCTCATTGGTCTATTATTCCTTGGGCCATCTTCAAGGCCATACACAATCACTTGGAAAGGACAGGATTTCACATCCCTTCACCAAAATTTATCACATTAGGGATAATCCCCCACTCTGCAAATATATGGCTTTTCAAATGTGAAGTACGTGTCATACTGCAAAACTGTTCAAAAAGATACAAAGCTGTCATACCTTACAATGCTATAAACTTTGTAAAGGCTAACAAAGAAATTACTTTCCTAGGGCACAGGATCATTGGGGATGTACATCTCAAAAGCCATGTTCTTCAGAGTTCCTCAAGTATACAGATAATCTATAGCTTGGCTGGAGTGATTTAAATTGTCTGCAACAGGCTGTGAATGTCTTAGAGCCTTATCAAGATACTGGGTCTGATTCATGGTTATGATCTGGCCCCTTTGCACCTCTCACTGTAGAGAGTGTGCTAGTGAAGGAAGGAGGCATGCAGGGGGCAGAGAAGTGGAACATCTCTCTATTACACCAATCTTCCACTGGTGTAAAGTCCTTGAGGTAGACCAGCCCTAAGTCTGAGCCCCACTGCCCAGCACTGAAGCCCTCAAGCTTTGGCGTCCCCCTCCCCCCCCCAGGGCAGCAGGGGTGGTGGGGCTTCGGTCCCCCCTCCCAGGGTCATGTAGTAATTTTGGTTGTCAGAAGGGGGTCGCAGTGCAATGCAGTTTGAGAAACCCTGGTTTAGACATTTATTTTATATTATTAAGAGTATAATTTTAAAAAGTCAAAATCAAAATGAAACATTTCTCTTTTTTAAAATTTCATTCCCAAGAAATTCTGGCTTTTCATTCCAATTCAGAACAATAAAAAATAAAATAAAATAAAGTAAAAGGTTGAAATTCCATCCTGCAGAATGGAAATGGCTGTTCCCAACCAGCTCCATAACCATAATCTTCTACACACACAAAACCCCATCATTAGCATAGAGTTAAGGTAATTCAAGAGCATCGCCTGACCAAAAAAAAAAAAAAATACAAATCCAAGTCATCACATGCGAAAGCAACATTAAATGTGTACAACTTCATCTCTAATGTCTCACTACACAAACAAACATCATTACACTCACAAGCTCCCCATCTACAGAACAATCCCACTTCCTTTCTATCCTAACATATATGTCCATTTCCCCAATATCACACACATAAACTTTACCACTGTACACATGTCTATGGGAATAAACCTTAATCTAATTGAGAATGGAGTTCACATTCTGACTGAGTGTGACTTGAACTGGATATGCCCAATCTCCACCATACTCTTTACCCTCCCTC
>NW_020664439.1:13137641-13162360 GCF_002925995.2 Terrapene triunguis
GTTAGACACACATAGCTGGCCTGCATCAGCTGACTCAGGCTCAAAGGGCTTGGGCTAAGGGGCTGTTTAATTGCGATGTAGAAATTTGGGATCGGGCTGGAGCCTGAGCTCTGGGACCCTCCCCCCTTGCAGGGTCCTAGAGCCTGGGCTTCAGTCTAAGCCCAAATATCTACACCTCAAATAAACAGCCCCTTAGCCCAAGCCCTGCTAGCCCGAATCAGCTGGCATGGTTTTTAATTGCCATGTAGACATACCCTAAAGGAGCAGAATTAGCAGCTCCACTATGGAGGTGGCTTCTCAGTCTGCCAAATGTTTTGTGGTTCCCCAGAGTGCAGCCTCATTCCAATACAGTAGATGTGTCGGAATGGAGCTCCTGCAGTGAGGCCTTAAGAGGCTGGAGGGAGGATTGGTTTTGACTAGGGTGACCAGATGTCCCGATTTTATCGGGACAGTCCCGATTTTGGGGGCTTTTTCTTATATAGGCACCTATTACTCCCCACCCCCGTCCTGATTTTTTACACTTGCTATATGGTCACCCTAGTTTTGGCAGATATTTCATAGTGTATAAAAACTAGTAACTGACATACAACAGTGGCTTCCTGCATGATAAAAACAGTATCTGCTGTTACAGTAGCCCGGGTGTGGTGGTGGGGGGGGGGAAATGACACAGCTACTGATAATGATCATTTTTCTAGACTCCTATCATATTGTTCTCCTTAACCTCTGAGGATAGGACAAGAAGCAATGGGCTTAAATTGCAGCAAAGGCAGTTTAGGTTAGACATTAGGAAAAAAATCCTGTCAGGGTAGTTAAGCACTGGAATAAATTGCTTAGGGAGGTTGTGGAATCTCCATCATTGTCTAACCTGCTCTTAAAAATCTCCAAACACCTGTCAGGGGTCATCCTGCCTCAGTGCAGAGGACTGGACTAGATGACCTCTCCATGTCCCTTCCAGTCTTATGAGTCTATGAATGTTACCCACCAAAAAAAAAAAAAATGTAAATCAATGAAAGATGATTAAGCAAAACTACGAATGCCATGTCATTATAGCCATCCACCTCCTCATCCTTAAATCACTTTGCAATTTTCCTTTTATGATTCTTCTTTTAGATCATGTCCTTCATACATGTGTTTTATGCAATACTGTGTACAATCTTCAGCTAGTGCTGAACCACTCTGTCAGACTTCTAGTGTTCCAGGCAGATGGAGAAGACTAAGCAAGTACCCACAGACTGGCTATTTCAGATGAAGCTCCTCTTTAATCCAGAAAAGGTTTAGTTCTGGTATTTTAATCATTGATTGACTGGGATCTTTCCTTCCATGCTGGGTTAAGTCAAAGATCCATATGTTAGAGGTACTAGGGAATTTGTGAGGCTGTAGATCATAGCATTGGTGAGAGTCTCAAGGGAACAGAGGAAGTCATAAGGAATGTAAGAAGTCACAGGGTTAAAGCCACATTAAGACAGCTGTTATGTTAATGAGAGTTCTGCTTTTCTTCTAACTGTGGGTCACTAATTAAGAAAAATATTAATAACTTTGTTATTGTTTTTCACATTTGACGTTAAAGTAAATGTAGACTGGAACTCCATACCCTAGAAGCTATTCTTACTCCTAATAGACCTAGTGTAGAAGATCATAGTTGTTATATTTGTGCACAGCACATCCCATTGTCACTGCCCAGTTTAGTCTAGTGCAGTACAATTCCATTTAAGATGCTGTCATCTGTTTTGTTGGCTTTTCACTCTCAGTAAAGGTGTTCAAGTAATAATGGAACTATGCCTCATTGAGTTTATCTTCTCAAAGAACTACAGTTCATCCACGCAGTAGATTTGCTTTCCCAATTGTAACAGGACAGTTACGAGAGCTTTGTGAACACTTCAGTAAGAAAGTCAAAAATGGGCAAAATTCAAAATGGCTGGGTCCATGAGGAAGTATACACAGCAATAGAGCTGTGTTGCAATTGGCACTCTTATTTTGCAAGGGTTAGCGCCAATATTTTTGGTTATTTGTTTCAATTTACAGGGATTTGGAATCCCTCCCCCCCCCCGTTCAACTTCAAAAGAACTCAAAACATCAAAGCAAAATTCAGCCAAAGCAACCAAATTTCATTTGTTTTCCTTCCTGAAATATGTGCAGACACACATTTTGCCTGAGTTAAACACCCAAAGTTAAGCTTACCCAAGACCACTCGAGACTAGCTCAAAATGGGGCACAAATCCTTTGAAATGAATCACAATTGTTAGCAAATCTGATCCTTGTTTTCAGTTAGTAATGGAACTCCAAACCAGGCAAGTTTTGTATGATTTTGGGTTTGGTAAGAAGTAGTTCTCTTCGGCAACCATGAAGCAGAAAGTGTCTGATGCACTCTGAACCTAAACTCTTTGGGACAGTCCATTCCAGAATTGGCCAACTGGGGGGTTTGGAAACCCACTTTATGCCTATTTATACAATCCCATTATTTTCTCCATCAGAATTTTAATTTGTTTACATCTACTCAGATCCATATAATTTTGAAAATGTGTATGTCCAAGGATTTCTTAATTGAAGTGACAATGGGGATGAAAGGAGATACCATATACTTGAAATCTCGTCAACTTCATAAGTTAAAGTGCAAGTAGTTTCAGGTAGTACACACCTGAGTCACCCTTTCAACTTTTGTGGTTTACAGTCAAATTTTCCTTTTTTTTTTTTTTTTTTTTTTAATTCTCTCCCATGTTGCTGTCCAATACAAACCAGGGGAAACTAGCTAATTAATTATAGTGGGGGAAACAGTTAAACAGACTATATACAAAGTGTTGTCAAGTGTGCAAATTAAGCAAATTGGGAAAATAGATAATTTTTTTCTCTATTCTCTTTCCATTACATTCATTGTAAGTGTACCATGATCTGTAAACAACAAAAAAATCTCTCCTTCAAAGTGATTCACAGTTATGAAAATTGGAAAACCATTGTCCATTGGTAGGTGTAAAAAAAAAAAAAAAAACCCAACAACTGAGCTTATAAACAACCTGGCTTCTCATTTTTCCTTTTATCCCATATTATAGTTATACAAGAACATAAACAAAATGACCTTTCAGCTTTCTAATAAACCTATGCAATGATGGAAAAGGAAACTGCTTTCTTTAGACAGCTTTTTAAACATGTACCTGAACCCGAGCCTCAGTAAGTTTGGCTCTTTGTGCAAGTTCTTCCCGAGTGTAAATATCAGGGTAGTGGGTCCTCTCAAAAGCTCTTTCCAGTTCTTCTAGTTGTTCTGCAGTAAAGGTTGTTCGACTACGACGCTGCTTTCTTTTTAAAGGTAAATCTGGTTCAGAATCTATGTCAGAGCCTTCATCAGATTGGGGTGCTGATGCTGGAAGAAAAATCAGGGAGCAATAAGGTTCTAGCTGACAAAACCAAAAGAAAAAGTAATCCATGATTTTTTTTTTCCACTGGGGAATAAATAGCTTCATATATAAATCTTGATTCATTTGGTAAACTTGATTCTAGAATGGACACACTCTAATCTGAGAGCAGAGGTAAATGCTACATTACAGTGTATTACTGGTACATTTGCTGAGATGAATGAATAATTCTCAACCATTTGTTCAATGAATGTATCCTCTTTTCCTGGCCCTGGGATATCTGGAAGCAGATTATGATTTCCTTGAATGTATTTGTTATTCAAACATATTCAATGAATTTTTTACTCTATCAGATTATTGCAGGTATTTGAAATTCGATCTGTACTGCTTCATTTTCATTGGTCAGATAAGCCATATGGTCTTGATCCTTTCTCCTGATTGAGTAAACAAATAAGCACTTGCAGCTAACTTAAAATTCTGCCCCAATGAACACCCATGAGTGTGACTTTGAAATTCTTTTTTCATAGATGTGTCAGTAAAACCTGATTGCTCAAATTATTATGGAAATCGAATACAAAAAGGACATGAGCATATCTGAAGCAAATTCATTTTTAAATGTGATTAAATATTTGCATAACATCTTTTGCATTATTTGTCCAGTTCTGCAAATCTGCATGGTACTTCCACATCCATACAAGTATAATTCAACAGGATTATATTTTCATAATCATTTGCCACTTATTTATCTATCTTGTGCCTTCCTGAGACTCTGCTAGGCAGGGCCGTAGCAACAAAGAATGTGGCCCCCTCCGAACGGTGGACCCCTCCGAACATATGTCCGGGCGGGGCCCCTTACAATGCAGAAACTGGAATGCGGTATTTATTTTGCCACTTTTAGGGGCCCCCTTCCTTGCGGGGCCCCCTCCGGTCGGAGGGTACGGAGGGCGCTCGCTACGCCTCTGCTGCTAGGTAGGTGTGGATGAGTGTTAATACTCATATAAGATCTCATCTGGTATTGTGTAGGGAGCTTATATAAGAATATGAGCACTGAGCATATACTAAGAGCTGTAGTTTGTGTCTGACCTTATTCTCCACTCTACTGTCAATTATTACTCAGCTCGTTGATAAGGGCCAAGTTCTTCAATGGAATTTTGCTCAATTAAGGATGGCAGAAGTTGAACCATTGTTTTTATTAGCTGCATATCAGTTGCTGGCACAAAAAGTACAATTGCTTTTAGCAAAAATAAAAATACACATGAAGGGCCAGGTTCATGTCTGATTGATTAAATTGACCTGCATCAGGGATGAATTAGGTCAAAGCAGTAAAGGTGCTTTTCTGACACCAGAATGTGTGTCTAACCATAAAACTCTGTCCTAAACAAAATAAGGATTATCCCACTGGAATATTATATTCCTCAACCCTCCCCCTTCAGTCTCTTCTTGGGATTCCACCATATGAGACAATGTTCATGTTCCAGCTGGGACACCATTACTTTTCCACACTAACAGAGGCAGCCTGGGAGATGTGCTGAATGAGTGCATCTCATAGGTTCCCTAGATCTGCTCATGCTGGCTCTGCTAACCTTCTGGGCTGCACAGCCAATGCAAGATGCCCCTGTGGAACAGGGGTTACTGACAGATTGCATGATGGTGCTCCCTTACCTCAGCTGACTTTCCCCTACAAATGGGCAAGAGCCTTGATTACACTGTGACATTTACAAACATTTTAGGTCATCAGTAAGGGCAAAGATTAAAGAAAATAACGTAAGGATTTAAATTCTTATCAGATTCTTATACAGACCAAAATACCCCAAATGTATTTCAAGAACTTGTCCTTGTAATTTCTATGCAGTAGATTAATCACATCTAGAAAATAATATAGTTAAGTGGCTAACATAATGGCTCTATTGTTCTGTTTCTCATTGTTTTTTTTTTTCCTAGAAATGAGCCTGACCCAAAATGCTTGTTTAAACACTCCCAAACTTTGGCTAGATTCAGATCAGATCCATACTTTGCAACTGGACTTCATTTTTATTATGGGCTAAACAAACAAATCCTCCAGATCCAACTTCCCCCAAATATGAGGAAGCTCAGATCTAGAAGTGATTTTGCAGCTCAAGCCCACCTCTCCTAGTTTCCTAGTCTCTATGGGGAGAAGATAGTAACATGGATGCAGGGAGAGCTCAGACATATGGTTCTGTGCAGTTGCTCTGTATCCCCATATCTATAAGGCCTATGAAGTGTATACTGTGCAGACTCAAAATGTCTACAAATAGAGCAGAGAGACAAGGTGGGTGACGTAATATCTTTTATTGGACCAACTTCTGTTGGTGAGAGAGACAAGCTTTCAAGCCACAGAAGTTGGTCCAATAAAAAAATAAATTATCTCACCATCTTGTCTCTCTAATATCCTGGGACCGACATGGCTACACCCACACTGCATAGATATACAGTATGTTTTCTTCCTCGTTCTGATAGGGATGGGGGAGGGGTTAATATAGACTCCACTTCTATCTCATACTGACTTCATTTCAAAAGTCTCTTCCAGAACCCTGGCAACACCCTCTCTCCTCCTCCATCAGGTAATTGTAATAGAAAAGGGTGGGGTGAGGGGTGATATAAGGGCAGCAGCCCATGTGAGTGGAGACTATCCCAGCAGGCAAAAATTCCCTCATCCATTAAACTCTGCAAGGGAACCCATCCAGCAACGGGAAGGGGACTCCCCACTGATATTACAATTCATCATTTTATTGAAATACCTAGCACCACTTCTACCTTAAATAAAATGCAATAGATTATTGGTACAGACCTTGATATAAAATAATCTCCTGAACATGACTCATTCAAGCATAACTAAAAACACAAAGCCAGAACAGAAATCTCATTTTAACTCTAGCTAAAGAGACTGACTTGTTCAGTTCCAACTATTTTACATATTCAATTTCACTCAAGCTGTTTGAGCCAATAAGTACACCTAATCTATTTACCCAGTCTTGCGTGTAGGAAAGACTAGGTCCTTTTACAGGCAACTCAGCTGAAGAGTTTATGAATTTCTGGATACACAGAGGAATAGCTATTGCTAGTACAGAGACTCTCAACAACACACTAACCAGTCAGATGTCTAAATGACTTCATAGATTGCTAGGATACAGCAATTAGATTAACTTTAATCTCATCTGTAAACTATTTCCATCATCCAGCCACAATAAATGTTTTGGGACTAATCCTGCAGGCATCTTGGCCAAAACTCCCATTTTAGTTCATAATTGTAATGCATTGAGAAGTACATACAACTCCCAGTCTCTCACCTCAATGAGAGCCTTGTCTGAGCAAGACTTGAAGGATTTGAGCCCTAAAATTAGAGTACCCAGGGCCGGCTCCAGGCACCAGCTTGTCAAGCAGGTGCTTGGGGCGGCAGCTCCGGAGAGGGGCAGCACGTCCAGGTATTCGGCGGCAATTCGGCAAACGGTCCCTCACTCCACCTGGGAGCGAAGGACCTCCCACCAAATTGCCGCCGCAGATCGCGATCGCAGCTTTTTTTTTTTTTGGCTGCTTGGGGCGGCCAAAACCCTGGAGCCGGCCCTGAGAGTACCCACCCTATTTTTCAAATAAAATCCTTGAGAACAGACAGCATGATCTGCTGATTCCAAACAGTTTAATTCTATGTTTGAATGTGGTTCAAAACCCTCTTCATTATCAAGTAAAAATTCTAGCATATCATGAAATAAATACAACTCCTTGTTCTTTGAATTTGTCTTAGTTCCCAATATATTTGACCAAATCGTTTCAGGTCTTTTACCTTCTTCAAAACTTGCAGGGTTACAAACACCAGCATTAAACCATCCCGGAAGCTTAAAAACAGAAAGAAACTCAACCTTCTCTAAGTATCTTCCCCACAGCGGCTCCAGACATAATCATTCTCTGTTGCTATGACAACTCAACTGGAACAGCTATGTGGCTAATGAGCTAGACTAAGATAAGTTGGTGCTTCTGTTAGGCTACGTCTACACTACGGGGGGGGGATTGATTTCAGATACGCAAATTCAGCTACGGGAATAGCGTAGCTGAATTCGACGTATCTGATCCGACTTACCCCGCTGTGAGGACGGCGGCAAATTGACCGCTGCAGCTCCCCCGTCGACGGCGCTTACTCCTACCTGGGCTGGTAGAGTACGCGCGTCGATTCGGGGATCGATTATCGCGTCCCGACGAGACGCGATAAATCGATCCCCGAGAGATCGATTTCTACCCGCCGATCCAGGCGGGTAGTGAAGACAAGCCCTTAGAAGAGCACAACAGAAGTGTTAATGGTTCTCTGTACCTGCCTGTGGTAAAACCTGAAACAGGACTCAGGAAACCCTGGTAGGTCCACTTTTGAGACACTTTCTCTGCCAAAAGCTCCCTTTGATTGGGAGGGATTTATAAGTTTATGAAGAACAATGGGAGTCTGGCCTTAAAACCTATGAACACCAGGAAGGAATCCATGAAAGGAAGCTCCAAACCCTGTCGATATCAGGGCCTCTTTCAGTACTTTTCTCCCAGCATCCATCAGGAGCTAGGCTGATGCTGGCTGCCCTATCTATCTAAAGATATGTCTTCAAAGCTACAGTGGGGTATAGAGTACACACAGAGCATGCCCAGCTAGTGTAGTCAGTGAGGAATGGCTTAGGAGCAGGAGCGACGGAAGCTCTCTAAAAGTGGAGGGGCTGCCAGCACCCAAACTGGGACCCTACCCCCCACACCACCCCTTCCCCCGGTGGCCCCACCCCTCACACCACCCTTTCTCCCTGAGCCCCCACCCTCATGCCACCCATTCCCCCTGAGCCCCTACACGCCCCGCCTCTGAGGCCCCGCCCCCACTCGCTCCTCTCCGCCCCTTCTCACCCGTTGTTTGCCTTACAGCCGGTAAGAAGTGATGGGGCCATGGTCCCCTGTCTCCCCCTGTTCTGGCACCCCTGCTTAGGTGAGGAAAGTAGAATGCCCTACACACCTGAAACCTACGGTATATTACCTACACAGCTTTCTACATGCCCAAGAAGTGCCCCCAACATCCACACTGCTATTGTTAGCAGTATAGTGTCCCACTGCCACCCCCCTGCCAGAGCCTTTTTCTACCAGAGTGAAAGGCTCCAACAGTAGGGAAAGGCTAAGGCCTGGGGAGGTAGAGAAAGTTTCTGGCAGCTCCTGGCTGCTGGAGCCTTTCCCCATTGCCTCCCCACTGAAGTAGGCTTTCCTCACTACTTCCCCACTGCCAGACACCTGTAGCTACACACCATAGTGACGTGTATGGAGACAGCTGCCTCTCACTGAGGCATGTAGCTACATGTATAGTGCCTGTACTCTACATGCTGCCCTAAATGTAAACAAGCCCTACGGTACTTAGATGCCCCCGCATCACGGTAGTATCTTAATGTCTCACAGTCTTTAATGTATTTATCCTTACAACACCCCAGGAGATAGTGAACTTCTATTATCCCCTTTTACAGATGGGGAACTGAGCCACAGACACACACTAAGGGTAAAATTTTGAAAAGTGCCTAAGGCTCCTAACTGACATAAGTGCTTCTGAACATTTTGTCCTAAGTGACTTTCCCAAGGTCACATAGGAAGTATGTGGCAGAGCAGAGAGTTGAACCCAGTCAAGTCATAGAGGGATACCCTAACCAGTGAGCCATCCTTCCTCTCTATGGGGGAGGGTTCCATTCACCCCAACCTCTACATAACTATCAGACTTACTCAGACTATCAAGGGAAATATGCATTTCATACTAGGAAAGTTAAAGTTGAAATGCATAGCTAAAGTGAAAATTGAATTAACCTCAGAATCCTCACCTGAATACCTTTATTAACTGGGCGGGGGGGAGGTACTAGGTACATTTTAAAAAGGCAATTTAAATGATTTTATAAACAGTGAACTATTTCTGATGTTTCCCTGTTTGCTGAAGATGCTGGCATCTTGTATCCATGACAGGATAATGTATTTAGCACAGAAATATATGCTTAATTCCATTTCCATTCCACCTTAAGGCAGGAAAGTAAAACAGGACTGCTAACCTGAACATTTTTCTCAGCAAAGTATCTAAGAATCTAGGTTAATGTATCTAATACAACTCATAAATTCTGAACTGGAATCACAAAATGAAGGAGAAAAATGAACCTCAGATTAAATGGCTTTCATATTCAGATGAGTTCATCACTACCATTCTACTCCAAACCTGACTATTGTTATTGAAAAATATAGAGTTCATTTGTCTCATCTGATCTGCATTATTAGAATCAGGCAAATGTAATCTCAAATGATAGCAGGCTGCCTGTACAACAGAGTGCATCATATTTTTCTTTATTGAAATCTGTTCAAACGTGATGGACTTTTGACTGAAAAAACAACTCTTAATAAACTTTTAACCAGGCAAAAGGCCTACCAGGATATTGACCAAGCCCAGAAATAGACACATGTACCTAAGAAATTACAATGGTTTTGTAATGTACATTCTGACTCAGATAACCCTATTTATGGTACCTATGAGCAATCTCATATATTTCTATGATATTGCTGGCTTAGAAAGGTATTGAGTCTATAATGATGTGAGTGTGAGAGCAATTTATATATAAACAAGGGAAGTAGGGTGGAGAGAGACAGAAAATAGGAGCTAACCTTTATAATTAGCCCAGAGAGGTTAGTACTCAAACCCCATTTTGCAGTAGCTGGAGGAAGGAGGAGTGTTGTCAGTTTCCAAAAAGATCATGTACAGGACAACAATCACCCCACAGGATTACAAATTCCTCCCTTAAAAGGCAAATCAAAGTGGGAGGAGAAACCATAAGTGCCACCAGTGGACTAGCCATGAAGTTTAATTAAAGAAGGAATTACAGAATTAGAGAGCAATTCTTTGTTCGTTAACCCCTTGTGACCTGTTAGGTGGCCTTAGGAAATACTTCATCCTAGTTAACACTATTATGCACAAAACCTTTGCTCAATTTCATAGGGATTTGGTCACATGGAATTCTGTAATTATTGGTTTCCCAAAGCACATCGTAAATAGGCATGCCCATACGAAAACAGAACAAAATAATTCATAAGCGCTCATTCTGTGCATTGTTTTTCTTCTCAGCACGACATTTCATTTGAATAATTAAATAACAAAAACATGACAACCATTTAAAAACCATATATTTATTTATTACAGATGCAACACAATGCACTTTAGAAGTGTCTGAAAAGAGGGATATCCTTCTGCAGAGCTTTGAAGGCAGAAATTTATTGGCAAACATTCAACTGTTATAAAATTACCCACACAAAAATCATACTGACTTTCTTCCACGCTAATAATCTTTGGTCTGCGCTAGAAGCACTGTATATAGCTGTGGATTTTGTTAAAATAAGACAAGACCAAAACCTATCTTAAACATCCCATTGGGCTGAGATTGATCTTTACATTTCCATTTGCCACATCTTGTTATTTATTTTATGTAATATTAATTTAACATGACCCCCTCCCCTCTTCTCTATTACTTAAGTCTTTGAATGGGGCAACTCAATGTCTGATGCACCTATTTGGCTAATTGCAGAATGTTCTATACTTGTATACTTTAGCATTCAACACAGAGGACACAATGGGGCAGCTAACTGTTTTCTGATCTGAAGTAGCTTTTTACACTCAAAAAGATGTGAATGACCTCTATCATGTTTACTCGGGTGCAAGCCAGGAGGAGTGCAGCAAGGCTGATACCCCCACACAAACCCAGAGTAAATGACAAATGACACTTTCCCTTTGTGATCTTTGGGATTTTTGTTGACTTATTTGGAGGCTTTTGTTGGATCCTAAGAAATGGCCTGTGGCTGAGGCCTATTCTACCAATTTCCACGCTCCATCTGTGGTATCCATCAACAGGGCCTTTGCCCGCATTCAGGGCTCTGACACCTGCCTGGCAGGATGCAGGAGACACAAAGAAAGCTGAAGTGGATGAGAAGGGGGAGGTTGTTTTTTGGGGGGATGGTAGGGGCGGGTGGTGAGGTTAAACTGGATGCACAGTAGGGGTTAATCCAAACCAATCCAATCCAGAGACCTTGGCACCTGGAGACTCCCTGTCAACATTTATTTTCGATGGGAGAGGTAACGGAGTTCAAATGTAAATTAAAAAATATTACATATGTACTAAAAAAAGAAAAGAGAGAGAAAGAAAGAGAGAATCTGTCATAGGGTTTGGGCCATAAGACGCTCCCTAGGCATTCTCCAAATAAATCTCCAGGGTTCATTTGCTATAAAAACTCCTAGCAGTGGTAGGTGGCAAGGCAATACATGCCTTTTTAGATCATTGTTTGTGTTAGGCTAAGCTTTCAGCAGCTGGCATTTTAACAGTTGATAGACCAAAAAAAAGTCAGGAGTTCTTTTTTCCACAAAAAAAGAAAGTCCTCAGAAAAACTAACTGGCATCTTAATTTCCTTCTAACATGTTTTCCCCCTCAGTGTTTCCATTTAAGGAAATATCTGTATTTGCATATGAAACATAAATAAGACTCTAGAGTCCACTGACTACTCTGCTCCCAGCCCAGCAGCTCTCCAAGTTGTGTTTCCCCTTCCCTACAGAAATGTAATGCTAGGCCTCTCCTCTCCCCCCAGTTTCCTCCTTCTGAAACCTCAGTTTCACAGCAAGGGGTCATTAAAAAGAAAATAAGCCCCTGCCAGGTCTGTGCTAATCAAAATAGTACAAATAAACTCTGACACTCAACAACTCCCCAAGTGGCCACAACCCTGGATGGAGAGTACAGATTAGTTATGAATATGGCAGGCAGCAGGGGACAAGTTCAGAAGGTCTAAAGTCACTACGCAGCCACCTGTGAGTTGTTTAAGACTCACAACAGTACTATTGTATGTTTATTTAAGATAAGGGCTATGGAACGTGTTCCACAGCTCAGCAACTGACCCAAAATTTCTGAATTGCACTGCTTCTGTTATAACACTCTTGGAAATGAGTGGTTTTGGCTGGTTTATCAGATCTCAGTGCTGTCATTTAATCCATGCCATTGTTTCCTTTCTGTGCTGCATCTTTATGATTTTTTCCCCTTCTTTACCATTTATGTTTTTTGTTTTTAAATGGGCACTTCCTTCTGTTAGGTCTCATTGTGAAATATAAATCCACCCAAGTGTGAACAACTGGGCTTCTTTAATCTGACTAACAAAAAATGAAACTTGCATCAAAAAATTAAAACAAGATATTTCCCAGTGAAGTTACAATGAAAATGCATTCATGCTGCTAGATATTCTTACTACAGTGTGAAAGGTGATATTTTTTCAGGATCAGAAACCATTTTACAAACAATGACAATTTTTAAGTTAGAAAAGTCATTAAATGGTTTGGAACAGTTTGAAATACTGAAAAAAAAAATCAGCAAGATCCCTTTTAACCCTCTTTATAGGCACTTAGGCGACTACATTTTTTTAAAAGAACTACCGTCTGTTCTAGACATGAATATGTCTCATCTACAAGGATTAAGTCACACTCCAACTACCCCTTTGAAAACTGCTGCAATTCGCAAAGGGCATACTTAGAAAAACATTTAAAATGGCTCTTTAAAACTCCACAGGCACCTCAACAAAATTCTTCAGTGAGAGAAAGCGACCGGAGGCAAGAAAACGTATTACTATTTAGGTAAACTGATTAATAAAGTAATTAATCAGTTAACAGAATCCAAAAGAATATGCCTATCTACTAAGAATTCTAAGCTGTGGCCTGATAATGTCAGTGGGATGGAAAGACCAGACAATGTAGCTCTAAAAGTTCTTTTCTTGACAATAGATGGTAAGTTTTTATTTTCTTTGGACAGAATCACACGATCAATGAGCTCTGTAGACCAAGGTGAAAAGGAAAACAGTAGCTGTAGTAAAGGGAAAGGGCCAACAGTGACTTTTATTTACAATTGCCAAGAGACAGGCTATTATTGACCATATGTGCCACAATCACCCTCCTTATCATGGGTTGGCCATCATGTCCATTGGGA
Organism: Terrapene triunguis; assembly: GCF_002925995.2. Classification (NCBI taxonomy): domain Eukaryota; kingdom Metazoa; phylum Chordata; order Testudines; family Emydidae; genus Terrapene; species Terrapene triunguis. Next base: position 13,150,984 of record NW_020664439.1, read on the forward strand.
GCTGTTAATGAACTGGGTAATTGAGCTGCTGACATGTGTTACCAAAACAAAACAATAGGAAGAAGAGACAAATGAACATTTTATTTGCCAATCAGAGTAGGTTCCGCTTTTCAGAGAGCTGCAGCTAAGTAAGTGGCTGAATACATAAAACAGTGCATTGAAGGCAAGCAGATGCATGCACAATAATGGTTAACTGACAGCTTATGGCCCATCTGTGCTTAACATTTTGTTAAAAAATTACTTGACTTGCTAAAGAGACAAATCATACAGCTGCCCCAAGTGCTGCATTATAAGAGATAAATCATTAGCTAAACTGTTTCATGCTTAAAATGACAATGCATATTAACAGTTATGCCAGGACATTTTGTCAGCACAGCTTGATGCAGTTATAACTTACAAAAAATGTGACAGCTCATAGCTATTCAACAGAAGAGAATGACAACACTGTGAAAACAATTTCACCAAGCAAACAATAGACAATTCATATTATCTTCTTTTTAAAAATAATTTCTATAATATTTTTTTAAATGATGAAATAATATGCAAAGGCAAACAAGGCCACTGTCTAAGTGTTCTGCACCATTAAACTGCTTGCATGTACTTCATTCAAAACCACAGAGCATCAAAAGGGAACACATTCCACTTTAAATATCATCAAAGACAGCATTGCCAGTGCTGAGAATCAAATGGCTAATTCTCCACTGTGCACTGAAAGGATGAATAATTTTAAAAAGGAAAGGAAGGGGATACAACAAATGCAATAACTGAACAACTTCTCCTCCCATTCCAAAAACGAGACTTGCTTTGTTGGAACAAGTAACATGAAACCATCGGGTGAAACATGATTTAGGACTTGATCCTGCTCTCACTTTCACTGGTGTAAATCAGTATTGTGCATTATTATTATTAATCATTATTATTTATACTGCAGTAGCACCAGGAGGCTGCAGTCAGGATTGGGGGCTCATTGTACAGCTGGGTGCTGTACATGATCCCTGCCTTGAAAAGCTTACAATCTAAAACCTCGATTGTGCAAATATTCACCCTGGGAGTAACTTCGTATTTATGAATAGTCCCATTGAACTCAACGGAACTACTCATATGCATAAAGTTACTCACGTGCATGAGTGTTTGCCAGTTCAAATCCCAAGAAACCAGTGCAAGTGGCAACAGAAACAAGCTCTTAACTCCGGGTCGGGTCCTATGCTCCTTATCCAGATAAACAGTTTCATTGGACCCGATTCTCCTCTTGGGTCTCATCTATTTGAGAAAGTTGCAATAGTTTAACCACAAGTGTGAATTTAAACTGATTTCATTGAACTGGCACAAACCCCTGTGTGGACATTCTTATTATGGTTTAAGTGTGACTCTCCCGCCTCCTCCCCCCCGCCCCTCCCCAACTTGATTGAGAACAGGTTTAAGCTAAACTGGAATAAGCCATTTTTAAACCAAAATGTGTGTCCACATACGTTTGCTCTGGTTTAAACAACTAATTTAAGTTAAATTGATGCAACTTTCCCATAGACAAGGCCTCTTGCTGGTTTTATGCCATTGTAACCAGGGCCGGATTAACTCCCCTGTGGGCCCGGGGCTATTAGATTTTGTGGGGCCCCTGTATACAAGTCTTCTTCCTAATTTAAAACAAAATGATCACAATTATGGCATCGAGGCTATTAATGCCATACTAAACTTGCCTTTTAATTAACATAAAGCCGTTCTGTGGTTACATTTCAGTCTTCAAACATGTAGAATATAGTTAAGTTAATTCAAAATAGCCTATTTCTTACCTTAGAACAGCTGTTATATTAGTTTCTTTCTGGGAGGGAGTTTGGATGCAGGCGGGGGCTCCAGGATGGGGCAGAGTGTTGGGGTACAGGAGAGGGTGAGAGGTGCAGGCTCTGGGAGGCAGTTTGGTGCAGGAGGGGGTGCGAGGTGCAGGCTCCGGCCGGGAGATGCTTACCACAGGCGGCTCCCAGCCAACGGTGCAGCAGGGCTCCGGCAGGCTGCCCACCTGCATGCCTGCCATAGCCCCACGCCACTCCCGGAAGCGGCTGGCTGCCGGCATATCTCTGCGCAACCCTGGGGGGAGGGGAACAGCGTCTCCCGGCGCTGCCCATGCTCGTTCCTGGCCAATGGGAGCTGCGGGGACGGTGCTGGGGCGGAGCTGTCTCCCCCCACCCCACCAGGGGCCACAGAGATGTGCCAGCAGCTGGCCACTTCCAGGAGTGGTGTGGAGCCACTGCATGCGGGCAGCCTGCCTGAGCCCTGCTGCACTGGGGCCTCCCTTAGCTCAGGGCCCTGGGCTGCAGCCCTTAAAGCCCCTGCGTTAATCCAGCCCTGATTGTAACCCCACTGACCTCAATGGAGTTACTTTTGATTTCTGCTGTTGTGGGAGAAGAATCAGGCCCATTGGGCAAAGCAGGTAGGATTTGGCATTTACCAAATATTTCACATAATTCTTAAAAGTACAGCATTGTTCAAAAGGAAAGAGCAGGTATTGAGGTAACCATAATGGCACATAGTACACAAGATAGATCTAACACACACTCCTAGAGAGAGACACCACTTTGTCATGTGGTCCTGAGGATCTGTCTACGCAGAGGTATGATTCTGCAGCTAATCTAGGTGTCTCACTAAAAATAGCAGTGAAGACATGGTGGGGTGGGCTTCAGCGCAGCCTAGCAACACAAGTCCATACCCAAGGTTGCAAGCAGGTTTGTACAGACTGCACTGAAGCCTGCGTGCTGACTGTTATACCTGCCATTAGGCTAAATGCACTGAATAAACTGTTTGCTGCAAGACGTTTGCCCAAATGTATTTCTTACCCTCAAAACAAGGGGAGGTTGACAATTTCCTGTCAAAATGTTTTCTTGACGGAAAATTGGATTTTTGACAAAATTAAAAATTTTAGAGAAAGACAGGTTTCCTCACAAATTAGGTTTTTTCATCAGGAAACTGAAAACCAACAATTTCTGGCCGAAATCTAAAAAAGTTTAGATTTTTGGCATTTTTCAGCCAAAACACAAAACCAAACCAAAACCAAACTGGTTTTCAGTTGCTGAAAAGTTCTCAGGTTTCAGCTTTTTGGGTTTTTTTTTTTTAAATTAAAAGTCAACGTTTTTCACTGAAAACATTCTTGTTTTCAACAAAATTTTTAAAACCCAGTTTTCCAACCAGCTGTACTCAAAACCTAAATTTATCCCATTGAAGTCAAGCAAGATGGGGGCTGTTGACACTTCCTTAAAACCCACCAGCTTCTACCAAAGTTCCTAGTCCTGGAAGGTCCTGAGCCCTCCACTCCCACTAGGCCAGGGACAATCTCCACCTTTGGGTTAGTACAGTACCTAGCACAATGGAGCCTTGATCCTGGCTACAGCCTCCCTGGAAGGTAAGGGTGCTCGTCAGCTCTCAGGAGGCTCTCACCACCTTACAGGATTTCAGGCCAAAGCTGTTTCCTCAGGAAACAGCATGTGGGATGCGGGATTCCTTAGAATACAGGTTTTCCTAGGATACATGATGTGGTTCCATTTATTATGGTCCCATTTGCACTGTTATGGTAATTAACATGGGTCTGTTTCTCCATCAGACATTTCCAGATTCTGTTCTTCATGCTGTTAAGTTTCTGTATCCACTAGTTCCTGAAGTCCTTTCATTGCTCTCCTCTCCCCTCCCCAATAGCTGTCATCTGAGTGTTTGAGGTGAGACTCCTATACAAACCCAGGGCTGGTTAAGCTAGTTCTGGGCAAACAAGTCTCATAAAAGCTATTAGAATTCAAATACGTCACCTAATCTTACAAATGTCAGTATTACATGCACTAAGTGGGAGGAGAGGGCAGCTAAATCAAGACAAATTCTAATATTTTATTACAAATGCAACACCAAAAATCTTAAGAACAGATTATGTAAGAAGACTGCCTCAGCCACGCTTAGCCAAAAAGCTATAGAGAATTTTTGGCCATAGTCTTTTAATAATAAACAGTCTAGTAAAGAGAGAAAGTTTGAGACATTGCTTATATATATATATATATATATATATTATATATATATAAAAAACAGAAGCAATTTATACAACTTAGTACATGTTAACAAGACACACGTTGAGCTTCATTTTAAAGGAATACATTTTAAAGTACACAGTTCTCTGTAGTTCAATGCACACAAAAAACATAGAACGGTATTCAGAAAGGCAATTTTAAAATCTACTGAATGGATTTGGGATGCCCAGTTGTATGTCTATATGATAGCAGCACCATGTCAAGCTACTCTAAAAAATGCATGAAGTCAGTGCACACTGAGCAGCCCCTCCTTTGATTATTCACATACATGCCCCTGCTATGTTTGCTCTTCTTTGCATTTTGTAAACAGATGCTGACAACTGTTCTTGTCCTTTGTTCAAACAATGACCATTATAACCAACAAAAAAATTAATAGTAGATGAACACAATTAATTAGGCTGAAACTAAAATATTTTACTTATGAACATTCTCCCATCCAAATCTACTTTTAATTCCTTGCAGATATCAATGATAATAAAAATTATCACTACTCTGAATTATTAGCTCCTCCAGAAGAGTTGAAAAAGTAACACTTTGGTTGTATGGTCTAAGTTAATAAATACACCAACTCTTTCCCTATATTTCCATCAAAATATATTATATATTACATACATACACACACACACAGTATACTTCAAATATAAATCTTGCCAGTCTCATATGTTTATATATATGATTATAACATATAAGACTGGTAAGATTTATATTAGCGTATTTTACAGACTTTTTGGATTTACTGGTACTATGAGACAGAATATGTATATCTCTTGTCTCTTGCAAAGTGTTATTTACCTTGAATAAGTACTCGTTTATAGATCAAATACAGATAAGGAGCCAAGTTTACATTTACATTAAGTCCCTTTATGCTTCTCTGACATTGTAAACGTGCCTTAAAGTGCGCATAAAGTACATTTATGGAATGTAAATGACAATGAGACTCATGCTGATTTAAACGTTTGTTACTTAATTTGTTACTTTGTTTCTTTGCTTTATGCATTTTATCATAGTTGGCTGGGAGTTTTGTGGTTGTCTTGTGTAACCATTTAATACAAAAGAGATCTTAAAACATTTTTTTTTCAAAATAATTTCACCATAAAATGTATCCCTCTAAATCGTTATGAGCAGGAAAATGAAACCTAATCATAACAAATAAGGTCACTTTCAATTCCATGAAGTGAGATGGCAGAAATACAAATCTTACAACATGACAGAAAAAGTACATCCCTGTTTGCTAACTACCGTAATTCCATCACATTTGTTTAGTGTACTTCAAGATGCAATACTGAGGTGCTCTAGAAGTAGTTGACACCCCATAATGCCTTGTGGCATCCAGGATGGAGGAACTACAAACCACTGATGTTGGGCAGAGGGCTGCCAAGGGCTCATGAGAACGGGAGAAGGTAAGATGAAAGCTACTGAACAAAGGAATTCAAAAGACCTGTATTCAGTTTTCAGCTCAGCCACAAGGCCTGGGTATGACCTTGGGCAAGTCACTAAATCTATCCTGTATCCCAGTTCTCCATCTATATCATGGGGCTAATATCACACAGCGGTTTGTGAGGATAAAATATATTAATGATTGTGAGGTACTCAGATGTTATAAGTACCTAAATAGACAGAAAGACAGACAGAAGCTATACACTTATGTTGAATATATGCACTTGTGTGATTAAATAAATGGCCATGCCTCCTGGCCAACCAATTTATTTTCATGCCCTCTTCCTCTCGGTCTTATCTGCAATTAGAACTTTTCAGCTTTAATAGTATGTATACTAGTAGATTCCCAGTTTCTCTCCATCTTATGAAGAGTCCTAGAGCCAGTGGTGAAAGTAACTTAAAGGCCTTACCGGTACGCTGGAGTCCTGAGCAGGCGCATGACCTCAACCAGAAGAGGCGTGGCCTCAACCGGAAGAGGCAGGTCCTTTAAATAAAGATTTAAAGGTCCCGCTCCGGCTGCGGCTGGGAGCCCCGGGGCCTTTAAATCACCCCCGGAGCTACCAGCTGCAGAGGCGGCTGGGAGCCCTGGGGCTAAGGGGTGATTTAAAGGGCCCGGGGCTCTGGCCACCGCCGCTACCGGGCCCTTTAAATCGCCAACGGAGCCCTGCCGCCGCTACCCCGGGGCTCCGGCAGCCGGGCTCGGGTGGCGCTTTAAAGGGCCGGGGCTCCCCACAGCGGCAGGCCCTTTAAATCGCTGCCTGAGCCTGGCTGCCGGAGCCCTGGGGCTCGGGAGGCGATTTAAAGGATCCAGGGCTCCAGCTGCTGCAGGGAGCCCTGGGCCCTTTAAAGCGCCAGCCTGGGGAAGCCGGTCTGGTCCAGCACGGCGTACCAGCTTTTGCCAGTACGCCATACTGGACCAGTCTGGCTTACTTTCACCTCTGCCTAGAGCACCTCAGTACTGCATCTTGAAGTATACTAAACAAACGTGATGTAATGAGTTAGCAAATGGGAATGTAATTTTTCTCTGTCAAATGTGGCAAGGTTTGTATTTCTGTTGTTTCAGTTAGGCACACAGAAGGTTTTCTACATTTAAGTGCCACTTTAGGCAAATTGTAGCCTTTGTGCCCAATTCAGAGAATATTTCCAACAAACCAAATACATGATATAATAATTATTTACCTGCTGACGCGGCAGGTTCAGCCGATCACGGCCCCCACTGGCCGCGGTTCGCCGTCCCGGGCCAATGGGGGCGGCGGGAAGCCACGGCCAGCACATCGCTCGCCCGCACCGCTTCTCGCCGCCCCCATTGGCCCGGGGCTTTGAATGAAAAGCTAAGGTTGAATGAAGAATGCTCATCATCCCCCTGATCTTAAAATGATATAGTACCATTGAATTGAATGCATATTTGTTCTACTCTTGTTTGAGCTGAGAATTCTGCAGCTTGTGCAGCCTTATATATGAGATGCTGCATGCCCAGCAGCACGTAGGGGAGTGGGTCTTAACAGCTTGATGGTAAGACATGTTAATAAGTAACTCCTCTTAGGGGAAAGATAAATGTCAGAATAGCTCTAATCATTTCTACATGTAACCTGAGAACTCAGAGAACCACACTGAAGCTTTACCGTGTGCAAAACCAGACAACAGCCTTCTTTAAAGTGGACTCTTCCCAGCCTCAAGCTGCTTGGCAACCCACCCACCGCCCCCTTGTGAATGAGCAGAGTCCTCCAGGCACAGAGTCATAGAAAGCTAAAATTTGCTTCCTCCATGCCCTGTTAGAAGCTCTGCATCAGAAAGCGGACAAGGTACAATTGACTCTCTCTGTTACTTAGGGTGACCATACGTCCCATTTGGGCCAGGACAGTCCCTTTTTTAAGCCCTGTCCTGGCCGTCCTGACTCTTTTTCCAAAAGAAGGCATTTCTCCTGTTTGCTCTTGCTGACTTGATCAATTGTCAAGCGCAAACAGGACAAATGCCCACTTTTGTCAAAAAAGTGGGGTGCAGTATGGAGTGGGGGAGCGGAGATGTCAGCCCCCTGCAGGGGAAGGCAGGGCTGGGGAGTGGGAATGAATCAGTGACAGTGTTCCAGCATGTGGGGCCCCCGCAGGGTTCCAGCAACTGGCCAACAGCTTGGCACGGGGGAGGGGGTTTCCAGCAACAGCATGGGGAGGGGTCCTCGGGTGAGCAGCTGTGGGGTCCCATTTTCTCTTTGGGAAATATGGTCACCCTACTATTACTGAGGGAAAAAATTATGCTTTATCTGTGAGTACTACCATGGCAGAAAAGTTGAATTGACACAGCTGAGAAGCAGCTAAAATAGACATGTAAGGAGGACTTAACAGGCCAAAACCACCAGGGATGACAAATGTGGTCCAATGTCTCTGAACAAATGGAAACAGGAAAAAAAAAATCAGACTTCTTATGCTTACAAAGTCAAGACACTGGAAATCAAACTAGGGCTGAAACACACTCATCCTTTGTGTAAACTGAAACACTGGTCTGGTGGTCTCTATGGACAAAATACCTTCATTACTTAGATAACATGAGCAAGAAAGCCATACATCCATGTGGAAAAAACAGAGAATTCTCAATAGTAAGCCGGCAGCTGCATAAGATGCCAGAGATACAATTATTTTAATCAAGGGAAGGAATCTGCATGAGCGGGAAAAGGAATGAAATAGAATGTTAATGACAGGGTCCCACTTACACTAATATGGGGAAATAAACAGCATCCATTTTAACAAAGTTCCCACAAAATAAAAAAAATGTTCCAGCCTTGTTGCATTCGGATAAACTCACGGTAACATACAAGTCAAACTGTAACCGATCCTCCTAGAATCCACAATGGATCCAATCCTGCAGTTCTTACTCAGTCAAAACTCCCAGTGGTATCCTGTAAATTTTGACTGAGAAGGACAGCAGTACTTGGCCCTATACGTTGAAATAGGAACACCCCAGGATGGCCATCAGAAAAATAACGTGAACAACCAACATAGAAATCTCCCTATATAGACACAATACATAAAGGAGCCCAAGAGAGTTAGGTGCTCAGGTCCCTCTGAATTTCAACAGCAGTTACATACTTAACTCCCTTTGGCTCCTTTGAATATCCCAGCTTAAAACAATGCAAGTAAAATGAACTGAGTTCTGCCCTGATTTACACTCTGTGGGTTGCACAAAGTATAACTCCAGGCAGAATTTGGCCCAAAGTGTATCGAGAGTCCCATCAAGGAAGTACATGAAAAATACGAGGCCAACACTTGACCTTCACTCAGGAATATAATATGGCTAAAATTAACTTGAAGCAGGGACTGAATGTACTTACGGGTGAATGTAGAGAGTATATTTCAAATCAGAAGCCAGAATGCATAATAGAAGAGAAAACAGAATAATAATAATTTTTAAAAAATCAATATGCACTCAGCTCCCATCCCAGCACATCCCATGAGTTTGCAAAAAGAAACAGCGTAGATTAGCTCAGGTGCCAGCTATTCACAGCACAGCACTTGAAAAGGCTTTCCCGGTGGCTTCCATCTTACTATTCTAAGAGCAGGGGCCTTGCCATGCTCAATGACAAGAGGCTGCAGGGATGCATGGGGGGAGCAAACGTTACACATAAAGGTACTCCACAGGTTTAGTAAGGGCCAGTCTTGGTGCCTTATTCCTGCCCCTGTCCTTCGCAGGCATTATGCATCCACTTGACAGCTGCTTTTGCAGTGCAACGCGTCCTCATCCCTAGCAATGTGTCTCTACCTCTTACTGCTATAACGGAGCACACAATGAATAGACAACATGTAATTGTTGGTCACCAAACATATCCTGTGACATGCAGCCACGTGTTTCTTACCGCTTTAATAACTGTAAGCAATTGCTCCAGTAATAGTCACAAAAATACCAAGCATTTGTAGAACTGTTAGGCTGATCTCAGCTGCAGCTATATGCAGGGAGTATTAATAATAATTTTGCATGATTTAGGCACCAATCTTGCTCCCATTAAAATCAATAGCAAAACTCCCAGTGACTTCAACTGCAGCAGGAGCCAGCCCAATGGTAAACTACAGGCTACTGCTATGATGCTAAAATAGCTTGATGGGTACAAAACTGACTCAAAAACCATGAAAGCTGTGAATCCGACAGTTTTCTGTAGGTGGAAAGAAGTTAACCATTGGGCCTCTTTAGGTTCCCTTTGGGAATCTTCCTTAAGTTCCTTTGCAGTATAATGTGTATAAGTTATTTAGATGAGAAGATCTATTGCAAAATACAAAGTTTTCAGATAACAGAGGAATTGGATGGACTAACCACTGCATACCCTACTTGCATTTCAAATGATAAACTATCCAAGTAAATGTATATGGTTATTGATTATTATCAGGCCAAATGCTGACCCTATACCAATGGCCATATTGCATCCTCACAGTTTATTTATCAGGAACCTCAATTAAGTAAGATTATAGGATTGGCCAATATAAATATTGTACTCAAATAAGCTAGATGTGAGATAGCACTATGATTTCTGCTAACTTTAAAATTGCTCTGGTGATTCCTTCCCTTTGAAAGCCACAATACATTCTTTCCTCCTGTCCTTGAAACCCAATACGTGCACTCTCTCTGCACAAACTGAGGCCAGCCTTCCAACTAACACATGCTGCTGCCCTGGTCCACTTTGATCCCTACCTCCAAGAGATAACCAGTCCTCCTCTGACCTTTCCCTATTCCCACTGAAATCTTCCTGCACCTAAGAGAGTCTCTGTTCTTCCTCTGGTCCCTCCCCACTCCCACTGAAGTTATCTTTTCCACTGGCAGGCCCCTCAGTCTTTTCCTACTCTCTCTGCTGGTCCTGATGCCATCCCTCCATCTACAACACTCTTCAGTCCCTCTCCACTTTCAGTGACCCCAGCCCTTCAACTTGTGAAACTGGATGAACCTTTCCTGCAGGGATTTCTCTACACTCTCTCCTAAATTTCCCCATCATTCACCCCCACCCCCGCACCTAGTGGTCTAACCAACCAAGATGAAGAACATACCAAGAACATACAAACCTGTCATCTGAAAGTTCAAGTGGTGTATCTACATTTGAACAGCCCGAAGCACAAATACAGCTACCTACTAAAGAAACAGTATCTCCACAACCTAAGGGCAGTTCCCGATGTTTGTTGGCCAAACTTTTTCCATTTATTGAAGTTACAAAAGATGGCTACAGGTGCACGTCTTGCAATAAAAAGCTTAAGAAGGTAAGCTTTCTACTGCTACAATTGGTAAAACTGGAGGAGCTTGGTTTATCAGACCAATCAGCAAAGCCAATGCTAACAAACTATGTGAAAAGGCTACAAAAACACCAAGCCCCTGTACTGCATCGACATGCAGAAAGCCATATAAGTCAGTCACTATCAAAAGCCAATTTTAGAAGTACTTAATGAGGCTAAGAATGCTGGAGACAAAAAACAGTTTATGTGAACATGGCTGTTGCATCATACTTTCTATTTAAAACAAGAGATACCACACGCTACAGACTGTAGGCCAATGTTAAGTGCATTGTCACTTGCTAACCCTGAAGTTGGACACTGGTTCGGAACAAGATGGGCAAATGCTCACTATCTTTCCGCAACAAACTCAACTAACTGGTTAGAAGCATGTGGTGCAACAGTAAAAGATTTAGCAGTTGAAAAAATGAAGAACTCTCTCACCCCATTCAAAAAATTTGCATACATGGCTGGTGAATGTACCATTGCAAATGTGTGACTAGAATTAAGTCATTGCAAATGTTATTTTGATGTCAGTGGTAGGCCGCTAAATGCATTTCTAGATGTTCAGTTTATAGAAGACATATCGCTGCATCCATGACAACCCACATCTTAGAAGAGTTAAATGCTTGTAAATTGGACCCCAAA
>NW_020664439.1:13162370-13167011 GCF_002925995.2 Terrapene triunguis
GATGTAGTTGCAAACTTCACTGGAAGACATGGTGGAGTACAAGCTTTGCTCAGAGAAAAGTGTAACCACAGTCTATCCTATACACGCTGCAAAGGCCACCTTAACTTCAGTATCCGGAAAAATAATTGAGCAAATAATTAAGCAATCAATTTGCAAACACCTAGAAGATAATAAGGTGATAAGTAACACTCAGCATGGATTTGTCAAAAACAAATAGTGTCAAAACGACCTAATAGCTTTCTTTGACAGGGTAACAAATCTTGTGGATTGTGGGAAGTGGTAGATGTGATATATATTGACTTTGGTAAGGCTTTTGATAGTGTCTTGCATGACCTCATAAACAAACTAGGGAAATATAGCCTAGATGGAGCTACTATAATGTGGGTGCATAACTGGTTGGAAACCATTTCCAGAGAGTAGTTATCAGTCATTCACAGTCAAGCTGGAAGGACATATCGAGTAAGGTCCCACAGGAATTGGTCCTGGGTTCAGTTCTGTTCAATATCTTCATCAGTGATTTAGATAATGGCATAGAGAGTACACTTATAAAGTCTGTAGATGATATCAAGGGGTTGCAAGTGCTTTGGAGGATAGAATTAAAATTCAAAATGATCTGGACAAACTGGAGCAATGGTCTGAAGAAAATAGGATGAAATTTAATAAGGACCAATGCAAAGGACTTCACTTAGGAAGGAACAATCAATCAGTTGCACATATACAAAATGGGAAATGACTGCCTAGGAAGGAGTACTGTGGAAAGGAATTTGGGGGTCATAGTGGATCACAAGCTAAATATGAGTCAACAGTATAACACTGCTGCAAAAAAAGCCAATACCAATCTGGGATGTATTAGCAGGAGTGTTGTAAGGAAGACAGGAGAAGTAATTCTTCTGCTCTACACAGTGCTGGTACAGCCTCAACTGGAGTACTGTGTCCAGTTCTGGGAGCCACATTTCAGGAAGGATGTGGACAAATTGGAGAATGTCCAGAGGAGCGCAACAAAAATTATTAAAGGTCTATAAATCATGACCTATGAGGAAAGATTGAAAAAATTGGGTTTGTTTAGTCTGAAGAGGAGAAGACTAAGGGGAGACATAACAGTTTTCAAGTACATAAAAAGTTATTACAAGGAAGAGGGAGAAAAATTGTTTTCATTACCTTTGAGGATAGGACAAGAAGCAATGGAAGGTTTAGGTTGAAAGTTAAGAAAAACTTCATAACTGTCACGGTAGTTAAGTACTGGAATAAATTGCCTAGGGAGGTTGTGGAATCTCCGTCAATGGAGGTTTTTAAGAGCAGGTCACACAATCACCTGTCAGGGGTGGTCTAGATAATAGTTATTCCTGCCTTGAGTGCTGGGGACTGGAGTAGAAGACCTCTCAAGGTCCCGTCCAGTCCTACAATTCTATTATTTGAAGATCTGTTCAACTAGCACCAGTATGAGCTGCAGAATGTTCAAAAGACATTTAAAAAGCCATAAATTTTATGTCTTCTTTATACGCTTTTTTCAACAAGAGTCCAAAAAAACTGAAATAATAGAAGATGCTCTGGGACTGAAGTTCAAATTAGTCCAACCTGGGAATACCCACTGGCTTTCTCAGGAGCAATCCTTAGCTGTTATCTTAAAATTACTGCAACTGTTATTACTGGCTTTGGAAAGTATCTGCTAAAATGGGACAGATCTAAGTAGTGATGCTGGTGGACTACTTTTGCTACTACGTTCACAATCACCATTCTCTCTCTTGTAAGTCTACTGTTGAAACCACCTGGGTCATTAAACAATTCCATCCAGGCATCTGCTACAACAGTAGTAGATCTTTGTCCACCAACAGAAGCTATACTTGGATCAATCAGAGAGATAACCGTTGAAAACATACTTGAAGAAGCAAAGACTTCAGTCCAGAAGTTGACTAATGAAGGCACTTATACTGAATCCTTAAATGAAGAGGACAAGAAGTGTTTGTTAAGCCAGCTGAAAAAGTACACAGACTTGATTCTTACAAATCTACATCAGCGACTTCTGGATTCTACTCAACTTCTACATAGCTTTTACAGATGCCTGTCTTATCAAACACTGACAGTTGAGTGGAGTAAGGCACTACCAGCAATGGGCCTGCCATGTGATCAGGACAGAATAGAGAATTTGAACACAGAGTGGAATGTCACACAATGAATGAATGACAATTTGACTTCAACTTCTTTTTTATCATTACTTAATGGCTTGATCCCAGCTCTGTGCTATGTTTTCTGGGATGAAAGAAGTAGGAATTCATCTCTTGCTACTCCCAGTCACAACAGCTACAGTTGAGCATTATTTTTCATCACTGAATAGAATTTTATGTTCTGAAAAGACGTCACCTTCTGCCTGATCATGTGCATGAACTAATGAACATATCAATTGAAGGACTGGAAGTACCAGTCATACGAGAAGCCACCAAAGATGAACTCACTGCATTTGAGAAGTTCATTAACAGAGCTGTACAAAATTACAATAAACCAAGAAGGATGTAGATGTAATGCTTCATAGACGGCTTAAGTAGCCAACTTTAATTTGTGTGATGATTTTAAAAAGCATGAGTTAAATCTAATAAAATGGTCGTGAAACATTTTTCAGTTTTTACTATGGTGCCATACAGCCACCTTCACCGTCATGGTCTCACCTCTCAGCCCCTGGTAAATTCGAACACCTCCCCGCCCCCGCATTTCAATTCCTGTAGAAAATACTGCTTCCCTTAACTCCCACTGAGGCCATCCTTTTCCTTTAAGGGTCTCCCAATCCTAATTCCTCCTGCTCTTGCTAAATCAGTCTCCCCTACAAAGAGACTCCCCTGATCTTTTCCTTTCCCACACTACTCAGACAATACTCCAACACAAACACTCCAAGCCATCTCCAGTCCCAGTGGCACAGACTCAGACCAGTTTTTGATTCTGTTGCTGCAGGGAACCAGGCTCCATGTTTTGAACTGAATCCAAGTACACTTAAAATGGCATTTGATGTACTTAATAAGAAAACATGTTCTGTTTTCCCTAGCATTCAGGATAGGAAGCCCTTTTATGTCCATTTTATTTTTTTCAGATGGACTACCTTTTTTGGAGAAGGAAAAAGGACATCACTCTAGAAAACATTAATTGAGTCACAATTAGAGCTGTGTGAACACTTCCAAGTCTGATTTTCAAGTGGTTAGTGATTACTAGTGTGAAATTCACCTTGTGTGGGTTCATAAGTCCCTCCACTCAAAGTTCACAGTCCAATTAACCCAATTTTCCTGAAATTGAATGTCATTGAAAAGTCATAGGCAAGGCTTGGGTCTAACAAATTCATGCTCATCTGAGGGAGTTTGTGGGATCTAGAAGTGAAATTAGCCCCAATTCCAATGCAACAACAGGAAATGACCAAAGTTGTGTTCACCATGTAGACGATGTCTACTCACCTAGTTAAAGCAGCTGTTTATCAGAAAGTTAATGTCTCAGTTAATGGCTCAGTTCCACAAGGTCTTGGAAACATTTCTGGCATGTTTCAATGGTAACTACATTTTTCACCTTGACTAATTTGCCTTTCCATATCATGGTCTAAGTTTGGCCACCAAAAATAACTTCTAGACAAACTTCTCATTTTCACTATACTGTGGTGATAGTCATGTAATTCAACCAGCATCCTCATAGGTAAATGCATTTGTATTACTATCCCATTTAACCTATGGTAAATGATCAGGTTGAGATTTTAAAAGCACAACCACCCATCTGCCATTAAAAGTTAATAGAAGTTATGCCGTCCTGTTAAGGTAATGGAAAATGCATTGCTAAATTCATGGCACTGCTTTGAAAGTTTCATTCTCTATTAAAAACTCAATTTTTCTTAAACGCACACAGACACAGCATGCGCACACTTTTTCATTACTTTAATCAAAACACAGTCTAATTTTAGTTTCTATGGCCATCTTTATGTTGTCTTTCAATCCCATGCCAATCAGAATTCTTCTTATGCTGTTCCACATATGAAGATCCATACATAAAGGACAAACAGGCTTGTGGTCAGTTTGACCTTTATTTAAAGTAAGAGAACAAAAAACAACAGAAAAATCAGGTAAGAACAAAAGTTGCACCTCCATGAGAGAGAGTGCTGAGTGTCTCCTTTGACTAGGGTTACCATATTCAAACATTTAAAAAAGAGGACACTCCACGGGGCCCCGGTCCCACCCTCGGCCCTGCCCCAACCCTACCCCTTCCCCGCCCCCGGCCCCGCCCCAATCCCACCCCTTCTCCGCCCCCATTCCAACCCCTTCCCCAAAGTCCCTGCCCCAACTCTGCCCCCTCCTCTGAGCACCCCGCATTCCCCCTCCTCCGTCCCGCTCTGATCTTGGTTGGGGGTTGCTAAGTGCTTCCCTGCTCCCCACTCGCCCTGCAGCCCCTATGCCCTTGCCTGCCCTGCTCCTCCTCACCCTGCAGCCTCTGCACCCCCCCGCCCCTGCAGCCTCTGTGCCCCCTGCCTGCCCTGCCCCTGCAGCCTCTGCACCCCCCCGCCCCTGCAGCCTCTGTGCCCCCTGCCTGCCCTGCCCCTGCAGCCTCTGTGCCCCCCCGCCCCTGCAGCCTTGCACCCCCTGCCTGCCCTGCTCCTCCTCGCCCTGCAGCCTCTGCACCGCC